>NW_022991461.1:0-254368 GCF_902827175.1 Gymnodraco acuticeps
TTCCTGAAGGTTGTCCTGCTCCTGATGGTGCTGTTGTTGTTCCTGAAGGTTGTCCTGCTCCGATGGGGAGGTTGTGGTTCCTGAAGGTTGTCCTGCTCCTGATGGGGAGGTTGTGGTTCCTGAAGGTTGTCCTGCTCCTGATGGGGAGGTTGTTGTTCCTGAAGGTTGTCCTGCTCCTGATGGGAGGTTGTTGTTCCTGAAGGTTGTCCTGCTCCTGATGGGGAGGTTGTTGTTCCTGAAGGTTGTCCTGCTCCTGATGGTGTTGTTGTGTTCCTGAAGGTTGTCCTGCTCCAGATGGGGAGGTTGTTGTTCCTGAAGGTTGTCCTGCTCCAGATGGGGAGGTTGTTGTTCCTGAAGGTTGTCCTGCTCCTGATGGGGAGGTTGTGTTCCTGAAGGTTGTCCTGCTCCTGATGGGGGGTGTTGTTGTTCCTGAAGGTTGTCCTGCTCCTGATGGGGAGGTTGTTGTTCCTGAAGGTTGTCCTGCTCCTGATGGGGAGGTTGTGGTTCCTGAAGGTTGTCCTGCTCCTGATGGGGAGGTTGTTGTTCCTGAAGGTTGTCCTGCTCCTGATGGGGAGGTTGTTGTTCCTGAAGGTTGTCCTGCTCCAGATGGGGAGGTTGTTGTTCCTGAAGGTTGTCCTGCTCCTGATGGGGAGGTTGTGTTCCTGAAGGTTGTCCTGCTCCTGATGGGGAGGTTGTTGTTCCTGAAGGTTGTCCTGCTCCTGATGGGGAGGTTGTTGTTCCTGAAGGTTGTCCTGCTCCTGATGGGGAGGTTGTTGTTCCTGAAGGTTGTCCTGCTCCTGATGGGAGGTTGTTGTTCCTGAAGGTTGTCCTGCTCCTGATGGGGAGGTTGTTGTTCCTGAAGGTTGTCCTGCTCCTGATGGGGAGGTTGTGGTTCCTGAAGGTTGTCCTGCTCCTGATGGGGAGGTTGTGTTCCTGAAGGTTGTCCTGCTCCTGATGGTGCTGTTGTTGTTCCTGAAGGTTGTCCTGCTCCAGATGGGGAGGTTGTTGTTCCTGAAGGTTGTCCTGCTCCTGGGGAGGTTGTGGTTCCTGAAGGTTGTCCTGCTCCAGATGGTGCTGTTGTTGTTCCTGAAGGTTGTCCTGCTCCTGATGGTGCTGTTGTTGTTCCTGAAGGTTGTCCTGCTCCTGATGGTGCTGTTGTTCCAGGTGGTTGTTCTGTGTTGTTGTTGTTGGTGATGTTGATGGCGGTTCTAATGGTGGTTCTGGTGTTGTTTCTGTTGTTGTTTCTGTTGGTATTTTTTCACCAGGCTGTAGAATACACATATATTTAGAGTACAAATTGATTAGTTACTCTCAAACATCTGTTCATTATTCTATGGAAGATACCCTGTGTGCTTATTTCAGGATTCATGGACTAAGTACTGAAGGATCCATTGTCGCCTTTCTGAACTGGTCAGTTTCATGTACATTCTGACTTGTAAAAAGATAGGTTAACATAAGTAATAAAGATGGACAGGTACATTTTGGTGATTCTAATACTGCATCATAATATTTTAATGGAGTCAAAAGTGAAAACAAGTGTTTCTAGTTACTGGCAGCACGTCATACCAACTGTGCCTCTTGTATTTATGTAATTTCTCACAAAGAGCTGATGAAATCAGTCTAACAGGCTGTGGGTTAATACGGCTAATGGAAATGTTTCTGCTATTTCAGGCAATCACACAATGATGTAGTAGCTATATTGGTATATGGGGTTTGGACTTACCTTGTACTCATTCATGTCATAGACACATACACCTTTAGGAACTGCAAAAACAAAGAGCTATGAGTTAGCTAGGCTGTGTACCTTTTTACTGAATGCATATTGATGTTCTATTTATGTTACTGGGTAACTGTCATTTTTGTAAAAATCCCTAAATGTGAACATTATTTCTTTCAGATGTACTTTTTAAGCAATATATTGTGAACAAATATTAAAATGTGTAAATTAATGTTATTTCATTTCAACATTGAATAGCCGGATTGAAGCCTGGACAGTATTTGTTCTTGCCCTTCACAGAATCGGAAAATGCATCTAAAATCAGATAAAGAAAATATTATGAACTCTTTAAAAGTTTTTGGACCGCAAATGATTTCAGGACAATAAAAGTATATGAAGGCTTTTGACTGCTGTGGATGTGGATGTATGTAAGATTGCCTTTAAATGTTAGTTCAAAACTTGAATGGCCCATAGGGATGTTTAGGATTGCATTCAAGTTTTGAACTAACATTTAAAGGCAATCTTACATACATTCCACAGCAGAGCTCATTGCTGTTTTTGTTTTGTTGTTTTGTTAGCAGATAATCCTACGATGATAAAGATAAGTCACATACCACACTCGTAGGACTGAGCAGCAGGTGCCGCTGGTATCGTTGCGTTGGAAGCCCACTGGGCAGGTGATGGTTGTGGACACAGGTTTACATTGCACTCTGTATGGCACAAAGGGATGAGATAATTATATATGGATGTAGAAATCAGTTTCAATTGACCTTTATAACAATAACTAAAGAACCATAACAGCAGTCCTGCCAGTTTCAGTGGGAGGACTGGTTGAGAGAAAGGCACTAAATCAATTCAAACACACTCACACTGATTGGCTGTGTGATGTGCTCAACACTCAGCAGCTCTATTAAAGGACCTTGCCTCATAACCTTGGAGCAACAAGAGGAGAATCAATATTGTGATGGAGGAGGATATCCCATATTATTTAACCATGTAAGAAAAAAACAAATCCACCGCTTGATGGGAAGAAAACATATCCTTCTATCTCAAACACGCACCTTTGCTATGAAAAGAAGCTTGCCTTAATGTCAATGATATATCATTAGCAAACAACACTGGTGTGGTTCTTAAGGATTCTTTTTCACAATCTTAAAGCCTGTACATGCTGCTATGTGTGGAATGTATGTATGTGAATACATTAATGGATTTTTCCCCCTAAATGCATTTTGTATACATACATCAATAAATATAAAATGTATATAGCATTATGGGAAGCGAAAAACACAACATACACAAAATTGTAGGTGATTAAGAAGAATCAATACTCAAGTAAGACCCATATTGTGCCATTTTAATCAGTACCATATTCCAATGGCCATTGACGGACTGCTATGTTTCAATCATGGTTAAACAATACATCACAATAGCTTCTGAAGCTCACAGAAAATGCTTCTTTCAACCTGTTGATATAGGACAGAATGAAGCTATACACTATGGATTTCTTGTACAATACAAACGACTAAACCTTGGCTTAAAAAACTTCTTGTGGCATATTCCTAAACGTTGTGGGGGTTTGTACATTGGGTGGATCGCACTTTTTTGTGAGTTTGATCTTGGATACAGGTTGTCAATTAAATTAATGTTATGTAGTGTACGTTTATACATTTCAGTATGTATATCAGTACGCAATGGCTCCCTTCCATAAGTCTGTGTATTTGACTGTGCTACAAAACAGGCCTATGAGCAATGTTAATTAGATTTAGGAAATCTACCACCACCAACGTGCTGTAGACATTTGTATATATTCCTACTACAAGTGAGCTACAGTGGCAGTTTCTCTCAACTAGCAACGGAAGCTTCTGCCAAAGCTTTAAGTCAATGGTGGTGATGATTCAGTATTCAAAATAACTTTGGAACACATTGTAATAAACACCTCAAAACACTGCATAAGTTCTCAGATAGACATCAATATCATGTCAGTATAAGTGGTGATTGTTGAAGTCAGCATATTTCCAGGCAGGGGATCGAAGTCATCTGATTCTTCCACTGTATTCCATCAAAAGAAGGCTGGCAGCTCTGTCTTTGTAAGACATTCATTTGTTGACAACACAAAGTAACAGAATCAAATCTAACTCTGTGAAAACTTCAACTGACCGCAGGACTGTGTTTGACAGCAGCCTTCTGTTTTGTTGACCAGCTGCTGACCCGGCCCGCTGCAGACAGGGCTCGCACTGTGGGGCAGGTGGCAGGCTCACACTGGATGCTCATGGAATCGTTGTCACACTCACATATGTTTGCAGCCATTATCCATGTATCACCAGGCTGTTTACGATAGGACACAGTTGAGACACTCAGCTCATTCTTTGCTAGTGTACCTGATTGTATGACATATATATATATATACTGTATATGTGACATTTTTATGTATTTACACATTTATTATATCTATATACACATTTATATATTACCTCTTTGGGTCTACCATCAGGTCCAACACAATCTGAAATTCCAAAAGGAACAAGTCAATTTTAAATGAAGGTGTGCTTCAGGTTTTTAAGAAACAAATATTTGATGACGCAGTCAGAAACTAGGATATAGGATACTGCTCTTACCACAGGAGGCAACACATGTGTCATAGACAGGGTTGAATAAGACGAGGTGCCAGTAGGACAGAAGCAGCCCTCTTTGGTGTTGTTAGTGGATGCTTCACTACCTGTCTCGAACTTCTTGTTGTATCTGGATTTCAGAAATTTAATAACTGGTTAATACAGTGATGAAAGGACTCTAAACTGTGTGCACAATTATTAGGCCACATTTTGTAATTGACCATATCATAATTTGAATGCATATTTTCAATTCCAATCTGTATAAAGCATATGAAGAGGGTGAAAGGAGATCCAACACCCTATATCAGGGGTATTCATCTTGAATTCAACAACTGTGTCACATTTTGACTCAGTCTCAACACATCTTAACAATTGAACAGTTTGACAGTTTCTCTGTCCCTTTTATATCCCACCCCCCACTTTCTTTTGTTCAGTGAGAGAACTGAGCTCTAGTTTGTCCTGCCAGGAACTAAAATCTGCTTATTGACCTCAGTTCAGACTCGAGTGGGTATATTGGCACTTTTAATGAGCGCCACGTCTCTGAGCGTATGAGACACACTGGTTCTGTGCTCCCAGTGGCAGGATGAACATGGATGAGTCTGTCCATTCTGGGTTAAAGCTCTGTTTTCACTGTCCACTTTCCTCTTCTTAGAGAGCGCCATGTGTACTTATTCTTCTCCCCCTGTCTGCCGCTCGCTCGTCTCTTCTTCTGTGTTTCTCTCTCTGTATCGTTCACTCTCTTTCGCCCCCGCTCAGCGCCGGTTAGAATAGAAGCGCCCCATCAGAACTGAAAATCCCATAATCATTTATTGATTATAGGTCCGGGTCTGTATAGGTCGGCGTCTGGGTCCGGGTCGGCGGTCTGCCATTTGGTGATGGAACCCATTACTCTGCACTGCTGTCATATTCTAAAACTGTGACCTACCTGAAGGGCCCCAGAAGTCTCAGGTGTTCAGAGACATGGCCAAGGTAAGGAAGGCTTGAAACTACCACTGAACAAGACACATGAGTTTCCAAACATCAAGGACTGGGCCCAGAAATATCTGAAGTTTTCTGGACTGATGAGATGAGGGTGACTCTTGACGGACCAGATGGATGGGCCCGCCGGCTGGATCAGTACCGGGCCCAGAGCTCCTCTTCAAACACCAAAAAGGTGGAGACTGGGGTTCTGGTATGGGCTGGTATTAATTAAAGATGAGCTTGTTGGACCTTTTTGGGTTGAAGATGGACGCAAATTCAACTCTTGAAGCTACTGCCGGTTTTTAAAAGACACTTTCTTCCATCAGTGGTACAGGGAACAGTCTACATCTTTCAGGAAGACCATGATTTTATGCAGGAGAATGCTCAATCGCATGCATCGAAGTAGTCCACTGGTGGCTAGCCAGTAAAGGCCTTAAAGAACACCTCTCTGAACAGAGTCTGGGAGGCTGTGGTTGATCGTCAACAGATCAAGAATCTGACAGACTCAATGAATGGAAGGCTTGTGATCGTTATTGAAAAGAAGGGTGGCTATATTGGTATATTGCCTGTTCTTTTGTTTTCTTTTTTTTGTCAAGAAGTTAATTTGTACATTTTGAGTTGTTTGTTTATTATTCTCACTTTAACATGTGAGATGGAAAATATTCGTTTGCCCTTTAGTTGCATATTAATTATGCACTCTAATAGTTGCCCAATAATTGTGCACAGCCAAAACCTCTCTTTACTTTCTTATATATTCAGGTTTGAGTTTCATTAACATTTGGATTGACCCAGAGCACTGTAGTTGTTCAATAATTAAAATAACCTAAAAATACAACTTGCCTAATAATTGTGCACACAGTGTAAATTGTTTTTTAGGAATTGACACTCAATAGGGCTTGGATACGAGTTTATCCTTGTCACACAAAAACAGTGCCCTGCCAACATAAAAAACTGACATTCACTAGAGACAATCAACAATAATGTATTCTTGATAAGGGAACAGTTTTGCATATACACCAGGGAAGTGGTGTGCAAATGTTAAGATCTCTAAAGCTATAAAACAATCATCAAAGATCACATTTGTTACCTGTCATTGCATGTAGGCTCTACGCTGGTCCCACAGGCCTTGTACACTTGTTTTTTTGGACACCTGTGCTCTGTAAAAGTGAAACATGTTTATATACACATTGTATCAAAACTCCATGCAACACCTATACTTATATACCCTATTGACTTTATCTTACCACCAGCGCCCATTGGGTCGCATTCCTCCAGTCGATACAGACTCCTTCATTAGAGCACTCAGTGGCATAGGCCTCCAGGCTGGTGCAGGTGTTATTGTCACTGTTGCAATTGTCAGACACACAGTATTTCACAAATGGTCCCGGAGGTATGACTGTGTGGCATGCCTTGAAAACGCTAGAAGGAACATACAAGCCCAGTACAAGAAGTCAGGGGAAGTAATACGAAAATATAAACATAATCTAAGGATGTGAATGGAAGGCCAAGTCGAATAACTCAGCATGCATTTCAGTAAAGATTACATAACTTTTTCTCAACCCTTATTCTCTTACTTAAATTGTTTTCTTATTTTTATCATCAAGTAACTATTACTGGAACAGTGTTGGTTGGACTAATAGTTTTGATCAAATGTCTTGGGGTGCTGTGGCTCAGTAAGTACTGTACAGTATGTGTGTATTGTATAGTCAACGTCAACCTCTTTGTTTTTTGTCAAGTTTTAGTTAAATAAAGGTCTGGGCTTCTTAGTCAAAGAAAATCCCTCAATACTTTTGCCCAGTTTATGTCAATATGAAATGTTGATATATTAGTATTTTTGTAATCTTCAGATTATATTGAAGACTTGAGCTATAATTGAACCGTCTTTCTTTCTACCAAGCAGCCTGTAGTTGTCATTGTTACTTTCAGTAAATACATTATTTGAAGACGTTAAAGACGTTTTTGAATATTTGGTGGTTCTTCTCACCTGCTTGTTAGGATATTACAAATAGCAGGTTTTGCAAGGGGGCTGCGTTGTGGGTTTGCTGGTTTTGAGGTGGTTGTGGGTTTTGTCGTTGTAGATGGGGTTGTGGGATAACACACGGTGTGCCTGGGACAAGCCCACTGGCCATGCGGAGTCTGAGCAGCTTTCCACCTGGCCGTTTGGAGAGCGACAGTCATTGTTCTGTGAGTTATCACAGGTCCCTGGAAAAAGATACAGGGAGAATGAAGGCGACGTTTTGGGCTCATACAAGAACTAGCTGTTATGATAATGGTTAGGGTTAATACATCCACCCATCCTGATGTGAGAGGCAAGAGACAGGGCACACCCTAGACACATTGCCAGGTCATCACACATGCAACAGCATGCTTTCATGCTCATATGCTCTAATATGACTGCTGACATGGCATGTCTTGTTCTGTCTTTGTCTGTTGATTCCAGACAGCTTGAGTTGAAGTTCCAACACGGTTAAAATCCTTCTTTTTACTCTAAACATTTATTTGAATATAAAAGTCTCTTTAGCAGTGTTAGACTGTCGACTCGAATTTACACTTTAGTTTTGCCCTCTAGATTTTCAGAATGTGTGTTAGCTGTACCACATACTAGTTTTATCCTGTTTGTAAAGACATACAGTAATGGGTGTTCTCCTGATCATTCGGTTTCTTCTCAGATCGGTGAACTGTTGCCATTGGCTATTCTTCTATCAACATTAGGCCTTCTTACAGTTACCACCAGGCTGCCAGTGTCAGTGCAACAAAGCAGCTCTCGGGTGCACTCCGGTTATGAGTGGCATTGAAATGTTTATTATTTCCTTAATGCCATTATTTAAGGTGTCACTCACCGCACTGTCCCTCAGTGTTCCCTTCCCTTCCCCCAAAGAGGGTGTAAGGTAGGTCAATACTGATTGAGGAACCCGTATAGACCACTTCTGTGTTGAGCTCTGGTATCTCCAATGTTAATCACCATATCTGTGCTAGTGATGTATAGAACAGAATTTCTGAAGGCGGGGAAATGTACGTTTCTGATTCACATACACCTGTTAGGACAAGGACACAAAACACATTAGAGGAGACTGTATCAGTTCAAAACAATAACATGAAACACATAACTTTGGTTGGCACAATAACCACTCATTTAGGCACTCTCAAAATAATGAATGACATGAGAGAGCAGGGAGGGGCGGCGCCAGGGGGTAGCTTGGAGTTGCTATAGCAACTCCAACAATTGGCCTAGCAACGGCTTAGCAACCCCATTGTTTTGTTATGAAAATGTATACTGTATATATATATTTATACACATTCTCGCGAGATCTATCAGGGGTCGTTGTAAGTTAAAGCGTGAACTGTTACTTGGCTAATGTTGTTATAATTCTCAGTATGTGAACACAAATCGAAAATGGAAAGATTTCTCACAAGTCAGCGTAAACGACCGGGATCTCCAACGGACAACCCTGCTATCCGTGTGTGTGTGTGTGTGTGTGTGTGTGTGTGTGTGTGTGTGTGTGTGTGTGTGTGTGTGTGTGTGTGTGTGTGTGTGTGTGTGTGTGTGTGTGTGTGTGTGCGTCTGTCAGTTTGCGGCGTGGTGATGAGGTTAAATGCCACAGCATGCCAGTTGAAACAGTGAACGATCGCTATTGTGTACTTGTACGCTCAGGGTGTAATGGTATTATACAAAAATATTGTAGGAGCACAGAAAAAGTGTTCAAATTCTGCTTTTATACACTTATTTTGGTTGTGCTTACCTTGCAAAGTAATGTTATAAGTGTCAAAGGAATGTTTTAATGTAAATATGAATGATAATATTGTAGCGTGTCCAAGTTAATAGTTATGTCAGTTATCAGATGTGCACAGTTTAGTACATTTGTAAAGTTATTTAGGCAAATGTTGTTTGTGGGAGTTAGGGAGAGACTGCCCCTTTCCAGGTGTGGTGTGTGGAGGGAGTACAGACGGTAGGAGTTGTCTTCGAGTGTGGGGAAAAGTCATAATGAGTGTTATACTATTGATTGGTTCTGTAAGGCGTGGCTGTGGCCGTCAATACCAGAAAATAAAGAGAACGTTTTCGACATTGAAGGCTCGAGTGGATCTGTGATTTTGAATAGCGGTGAACGCTACAATATGAACAGGCTCGTGCTTGGCCCACTGGTAGGCCTATTGTTTTGTTTATTTATTTGGAAAATTAACTAGCAACGCCATGCTGTCATATAGCAACTGCAGCAAACAAATCCTGGCGCCGCCCATGTGAGAGTCACACAAGTAACCCATACGGCCCCTAGAAGACCCCTACACACACAACAACACTGACTATAATAACACTCCTTGCTGGTTAACCACCAACTATGTGCAATATGTGCTATATATATATATGCCGATAATAACTGACTGTGCAATATATATACCCTGGCTGCTAAATCATCAGAAACTGTCACAGGATGTGGTTTTTTGTAATTGTGTAACTTTTTTTTATTATAATTTCTTTTAAATCTTAAAAAGAAAAAATGTATGCATGCTACATTAGGGTAACATTAAGCTGTCTTTGGCCAATTTTTCTGCTGTAACATGTTAATTTTCCCCTCTGTGGACTAATAAAGGTATTCTGATTGTGATTCTGAAAGAACGACAAATACATTTGACAATTTGAAAAGCGTGATTACCGCATTAGTTGCTATTCCTCCAATCTTCAACTGAGACAAAACAACTGTGTAGGAATCGGTAGGTTATAGTGAGAGTCTGGGGACAGAATGTGACATCTGAAGGCTCACAGTCATGGTTGTTTACAATAATAGTCAGGTTATATCTCGTAATCATTTCTTTGACCAGGTAGTAAGAGCAGTTCTCCTTGAAATTGAATAATTCTCCATCGAAAGTTATGTAGTGGTTTTGAGCCAAGATACTGCATACACCTGCAGAAAAACAAAAGAGATTTAAGAAAATGATGTGTATCAACTGAACCAAGCAGAAAACATATTATCTCCAACGCCACGTCTGTTTATTGGAAATTGAATTTGACTTCAAAATCCATTGAGTAGCACTTAAGAGGTACTACTGAAGCAGTTATGTCTACACATTTCAAAATGTTCAATTTTAGATGAATACATTTATCTTAGAAAGAGGAATGTGGTTAATGGCAGTGGTTATGCACATGAATAGAAATAGCGTTTTAATTAACATTTGTGTTGCATTATCTATGAAGCTTATACACTAGGCTTAAGTTGCAGATTGCATGTCATTCAAGCACGTGTTTGCAAAGTGCGCCTCTTTCATCATTTTCATGCAAATAATAGATACATTTTGGCTGATCCATATTTTGCTATGTTTAGTAAGGTCAGATTCTTAAGTGTTTTATTTACTCTCAGAATGAGTGTGGAGCGCTGTTCCAGGATTCGTTCAGCTAACTACGTGATTGGTTGTTGCTTTACTAAATCTGGCTCTCAGTGCTTTCTTAGTTTATATTGCCATTTCTATGAATTGCTAAAAATAATGTAGGGTGAGAACAATGACACAAGATCATCTACTGTATATAAAGTCCAAATTGGTCAACTGTATTGTAAAGTTGAAATTGCTACTTACATTCACATTCATAGGTGGAAGCAGCACCCGTTATCATCGTAGACTTTGTAAGCTTGGCGTCCATTGACGCATATGGGCTGTTGTGCTGTGGGACATTTAGTAGGTGTCTTTGTGATTGTGCCATAGTTGCAGGTAGCTGTGGTGCAGTTGCTGAGCATCCATGACTCTCCATTCTGTATGGGAATTGCGAGTTAATTATACAATTATAAAAATAATTGTTTGCGATAAAAGGCTCTATTTTGGATTCTTGGACATAAAATGGCTACCGTCTAACTAAAATGTTTAAAAACACAATCATGACTAAAACAACATTGTATCTTTATCACACCTTTCTTGGTGGATACTCATCATTGCAGTCCACTGGGGTCGTTGAGGGAGTGGATGAAGGGATAGTAATGAGATGTGGTGGAAGCAATTGTTGCCTTTGTAGTGGTTGCCAAACAAAGAAGTGGTAGACTGTGCGGTTGTGCTGGGTATTGGTGTAGTGGTACATGAAGAGGATTGGATCTCAACTTTACAAGATGCATTGCAATATGCAACGTAGCACAGTCTAAGCCATCAGTGACATTGTACACCAAGTCCCCTGTGAAATTCAGAGTGGAGATAAATGTTACATCAAACAAAGGTATTTCTGATTCAAAAGAATTGTTCAGACCAAAAACGGAAAATAAAATTAAGGCAAGAGGCCATGTTTGGTAAAGGCGGCTTTTATTTAAAAATAAAAACAAGTATGCATTACATTAGCCTGACAAACTGAACCATGAATAATCTATCTTGTAAAGTTGACAAATCCCTATTTTATGTTATCAACATGTAGTTTTTTATTTATTTATGAGATGCAACATACATACAACTTTTTTCATTTTTTTGTATATTAATTGTATTGTTAAACAAGCTTGACACACTTTGTAATGATGTCTTTATCAACATTGAATTGAAAAAATGCTGGTTTCTCTTTATATTACAGACTAAATGTATGAAATAATTAAATACTTTTGTACTTTTACTTTGGTAAAAAAATAATAATTTGGAACAAAGAAAAGACTATCGGAAAAGGGAAAAACAAAGGTTGTCCCTGCACATTCTGTGAAGAGAATACATGATTACAAAAACAAGATAATGATATAATGGAACATTAAGAATAACTTACCAGGCTGGTGTGATGTCCCATTGACGATGCAAACACATGAAGTTGTTGTTGTTGTTAAACGTGATGGTGTGGAAGAACTGTGGTTTCGGCTTGCCCAGTAGTATAAACAGTTCTGGTCCCTTCTGGTGTTATTGGGCCAATGGAAGTTGTAGCTTTAGCTGTTTACTCCTGTAGTTATAGTTGAAGCCACAACAGTTGTGTTGAAAATAAAAGGTTGTGTAATTATTGTTGATGTTTGTGGCTTTCCTGTGACTATAATAGTTGTTGTGGCACCTAAAACTGAGGTCGTAGTTTCAACAAGAGCTTTGGTAGAGGTTGTAAATGGTCCAGTGGTGACTTCTTTAGGTAGTGTTGTCGTTGAAAACTTTACTGTTGTTCCTGCTGATGTTGTTGTTTCTGCAGGTTTTGTTGTGGTTCCCTCAGTTTCTGTTACAGTAATTTCAGTAGTTGTGGTGACCAGAGAGGGTTTGGATGTTACAACTGTAGTTTCAGGCCTTTCTGTTGTAACACCTGGCGAAGTTGTTGTAGTCTCAACAACAGCTGTGGTAGAGGTTGTTACTGGTCCAGTGTTGACTTCTTTAGGTGGTGTTGTCGTTGCCACCTTTACTGTTGTTACTGCTGATGTTGTTGTTTCTGCAGGTTTGGTTGTGGTTCCCTCAATTTCTGTTACAGTAATTTCAGTAGTTGTGGTAAACACAGAGGGTTTGGATGTTACAACTGTAGTTGCAGGACTTTCTGTTGTAACACCTGGCGAAGTTGTTGTAGTCTCAACAACAGCTGTGGTAGAGGTTGTAACTGGGCCAGTGGTGACTTCTTTAGGTGGTGTTGTCGTTGCCACCTTTACTGTTGTTCCTGCTGATGTTGTTGTTTCTGCAGATTTGGTTGTAGTTCCCTCAGTTTCTGTTACAGTAATTTCAGTAGTTGTGGTGAACACAGAGGGGTTGGATGTTACAACTGTAGTTTCAGGCCTTTCTGTTGTAACGCCTGGCGAAGTTGTTGTAGTCTCAACAACAGCTGTGGTAGAGGTTGTTACTGGTCCAGTGGTGACTTCTTTTGGTGGTGTTGTCGTTGCCACCTTTACTGTTGTTCCTGATGAGGTTGTTGTTTCTGCAGGTTTGGTTGTGGTTCCCTCAGTTTCTGTTACAGTAATTTCAGTAGTTGTGGTAACCACAGAGGGTTTGGATGTTACAACTGTAGTTTCAGGACTTTCTGTTGTAACACCTGGTGAAGTTGTTGTAGTCTCAACCACAGCTGTGGTAGAGGTTGTTACTGGTCCAGTGGTGACTTCTTTAGGTGGTGTTGTCGTTGCCACCTTTACTGTTGTTCCTGCTAATGTTGTTGTTTCTGCAGGTTTGGTTGTGGTTCCCTCAGTTTCTGTTACAATAATTTCAGTAGTCGTGGTAACCACAGAGGGTTTGGATGTTACAACTGTAGTTTCAGGCTTTTCTGTTGTAACGCCTGGCGAAGTTGTTGTAGTCTCAACAACAGCTGTGGTAGAGGTTGTAACTGGGCCAGTGGTGACTTCTTTAGGTGGTGTTGTCGTTGCCACCTTTACTGTGGTTCCTGATGATGTTGTTGTTTCTGCAGGTTTGGTTGTGGTTCCCTCAGTTTCTGTTACAGGAATTTCAGTAGTCGTGGTAACCACAGAGGGTTTGGATGTTACAACTGTAGTTTCAGGCTTTTCTGTTGTAACGCCTGGCGAAGATGTTGTAGTCTCAACAACAGCTGTGGTAGAGGTTGTAACTGGGCCAGTGGTGACTTCTTTCGGTGGTGTTGTCGTTATCACCTTTACTGTTGTTCCTGCTGATGTTGTTGTTTCTGCAAGTTTGGTTGTGGTTCCCTCAGTTTCTGTTACAGTAATTTCAGTAGTTGTGGTAAACACAGAGGGTTTGGATGTTACAACTGTAGTTTCAGGACTTTCTGTTATAACACCTGGCGAAGTTGTTGTAGTCTCAACAACAGCTGTGGTAGAGGTTGTTACTGGTCCAGTGGTGACTTCTTTAGGTGGTGTTGTCGTTGCCACCTTTACTGTTGTTCCTGCTGATGTTGTTGTTTCTGCAGGTTTGGTTGTGGTTCCCTCAGTTTCTGTTACAGTAATTTCAGTAGTTGTGGTAAACACAGAGGGTTTGGATGTTACAACTGTAGTTTCAGGACTTTCTGTTGTAACACCTGGCGAAGTTGTTGTAGTCTCAACAACAGCTGTGGTAGAGGTTGTTACTGGTCCAGTGGTGACTTCTTTAGGTGGTGTTGTTGTTGCCACCTTTACTGTTGTTCCTGCTGATGTTGTTGTTTCTGCAGGTTTGGTTGTGGTTCCCTCAGTTTCTGTTACGGTAATTTCAGTAGTTGTGGTAAACACAGAGGGTTGTGATGTTACAACTGTAGTTTCAGGCCTTTTTGTTGTAACGCCTGGCGAAGTTGTTGTAGTCTCAACAACAGCTGTGGTAGAGGTTGTAACTGGGCCAGTGGTGACTTCTTTAGGTGGTGTTGTCGTTGCCACCTTTACTGTTGTTCCTGCTGATGTTGTTGTTTCTGCAGGTTTGGTTGTAGTTCCCTCAGTTTCTGTTACGGTAATTTCAGTAGTTGTGGTGAACACAGAGGGTTTGGATGTTACAACTGTAGTTTCAGGCCTTTTTGTTGTAACACCTGGCGAAGTTGTTGTAGTCTCAACAACAGCTGTGGTAGAGGTTGTAACTGGGCCAGTGGTGACTTCTTTAGGTGGTGTTGTCGTTGCCACCTTTACTGTGGTTCCTGATGATGTTGTTGTTTCTGCAGGTTGGTTGTGGTTCCCTCAGTTTCTGTTACAGGAATTTCAGTAGTCGTGGTAACCACAGAGGGTTTGGATGTTACAACTGTAGTTTCAGGCTTTTCTGTTGTAACGCCTGGCGAAGATGTTGTAGTCTCAACAACAGCTGTGGTAGAGGTTGTAACTGGGCCAGTGGTGACTTCTTTAGGTGGTGTTGTCGTTATCACCTTTACTGTTGTTCCTGCTGATGTTGTTGTTTCTGCAGGTTTGGTTGTGGTTCCCTCAGTTTCTGTTACAGTAATTTCAGTAGTTGTGGTAACACAGAGGGTTTGGATGTTACAACTGTAGTTTCAGGACTTTCTGTTATAACACCTGGCGAAGTTGTTGTAGTCTCAACAACAGCTGTGGTAGAGGTTGTTACTGGTCCAGTGGTGACTTCTTTAGGTGGTGTTGTCGTTGCCACCTTTACTGTTGTTCCTGCTGATGTTGTTGTTTCTGCAGTTTGGTTGTGGTTCCCTCAGTTTCTGTTACGGTAATTTCAGTAGTTGTGGTGAACACAGAGGGTTTGGATGTTACAACTGTAGTTTCAGGCCTTTTTGTTGTAACACCTGGCGAAGTTGTTGTAGTCTCAACAACAGCTGTTGTAGAGGTTGTAACTGGGCCAGTGGTGACTTCTTTAGGTGGTGTTGTCGTTGCCACCTTTACTGTGGTTCCTGATGATGTTGTTGTTTCTGCAGGTTTGGTTGTGGTTCCCTCAGTTTCTGTTACAGGAATTTCAGTAGTCGTGGTAACCACAGAGGGTTTGGATGTTACAACTGTAGTTTCAGGACTTTCTGTTGTAACACCTGGCAAAGTTGTTGTAGTCTCAACAACAGCTGTGGTAGAGGTTGTAACTGGGCCAGTGGTGACTTCTTTAGGTGGTGTTGTCGTTGCCACCTTTACTGTTGTTCCTGCTGATGTTGTTGTTTCTGCAGGTTTGGTTGTGGTTCCCTCAGTTTCTGTTACAATAATTTCAGTAGTCGTGGTAACCACAGAGGGTTTGGATGTTACAACTGTAATTTCAGGCCTTTCTGTTGTAACGCCTGGCGAAGTTGTTGTAGTCTCAACAACAGCTGTGGTAGAGGTTGTTACTGGTCCAGTGGTGACTTCTTTAGGTGGTGTTGTCGTTGCCACCTTTACTGTTGTTCCTGCTGATTTTGTTGTTTCTGCAGGTTTGGTTGTGGTTCCCTCAGTTTCTGTTACAGTAATTTCAGTAGTTGTGGTAAACACAGAGGGTTTGGATGTTACAACTGTAGTTTCAGGACTTTCTGTTGTAACACCTGGCGAAGTTGTTTTAGTCTCAACCACAGCTGTGGTAGAGGTTGTAACTGGTCCAGTGGTGACTTCTTTAGGTGGTGTTGTCGTTGCCACCTTTACTGTTGTTCCTGCTAATGTTGTTGTTTCTGCAGGTTTGGTTGTGGTTCCCTCAGTTTCTGTTACAATAATTTCAGTAGTCGTGGTAACCACAGAGGGTTTGGATGTTACAACTGTAGTTTCAGGCTTTTTTTGTTGTAACGCCTGGCGAAGTTGTTGTAGTCTCAACAACAGCTGTGGTAGAGGTTGTAACTGGGCCAGTGGTGACTTCTTTAGGTGGTGTTGTCGTTGCCACCTTTACTGTTGTTCCTGCTGATGTTGTTGTTTCTGCAGGTTTGGTTGTGGTTCCCTCAGTTTCTGTTACGGTAATTTCAGTAGTTGTGGTAAACACAGAGGGTTGTGATGTTACAACTGTAGTTTCAGGCCTTTTTGTTGTAACGCCTGGCGAAGTTGTTGTATTCTCAACAACAGCTGTGGTAGAGGTTGTAACTGGGCCAGTGGTGACTTCTTTAGGTGGTGTTGTCGTTGCCACCTTTACTGTTGTTCCTGCTGATGTTGTTGTTTCTGCAGGTTTGGTTGTAGTTCCCTCAGTTTCTGTTACGGTAATTTCAGTAGTTGTGGTGAACACAGAGGGTTTGGATGTTACAACTGTAGTTTCAGGCCTTTTTGTTGTAACACCTGGCGAAGTTGTTGTAGTCTCAACAACAGCTGTGGTAGAGGTTGTAACTGGGCCAGTGGTGACTTCTTTAGGTGGTGTTGTCGTTGCCACCTTTACTGTGGTTCCTGATGATGTTGTTGTTTCTGCAGGTTTGGTTGTGGTTCCCTCAGTTTCTGTTACAGGAATTTCAGTAGTCGTGGTAACCACAGAGGGTTTGGATGTTACAACTGTAGTTTCAGGCTTTTCTGTTGTAACGCCTGGCAAAGATGTTGTAGTCTCAACAACAGCTGTGGTAGAGGTTGTAACTGGGCCAGTGGTGACTTCTTTAGGTGGTGTTGTCGTTATCACCTTTACTGTTGTTCCTGCTGATGTTGTTGTTTCTGCAGGTTTGGTTGTGGTTCCCTCAGTTTCTGTTACAATAATTTCAGTAGTTGTGGTAAACACAGAGGGTTTGGATGTTACAACTGTAGTTTCAGGACTTTCTGTTATAACACCTGGCGAAGTTGTTGTAGTCTCAACAACAGCTGTGGTAGAGGTTGTTACTGGTCCAGTGGTGACTTCTTTAGGTGGTGTTGTCGTTGCCACCTTTACTGTGTTCCTGCTGATGTTGTTGTTTCTGCAGGTTTGGTTGTGGTTCCCTCAGTTTCTGTTACGGTAATTTCAGTAGTTGTGGTGAACACAGAGGGTTTGGATGTTACAACTGTAGTTTCAGGCCTTTTTGTTGTAACACCTGGCGAAAGTTGTTGTAGTCTCAACAACAGCTGTTGTAGAGGTTGTAACTGGGCCAGTGGTGACTTCTTTAGGTGGTGTTGTCGTTGCCACCTTTACTGTGATTCCTGATGATGTTGTTGTTTCTGCAGGTTTGGTTGTGGTTCCCTCAGTTTCTGTTACAGGAATTTCAGTAGTCGTGGTAACCACAGAGGGTTTGGATGTTACAACTGTAGTTACAGGACTTTCTGTTGTAACACCTGGCAAAGTTGTTGTAGTCTCAACAACAGCTGTGGTAGAGGTTGTAACTGGGCCAGTGGTGACTTCTTTAGGTGGTGTTGTCGTTGCCACCTTTACTGTTGTTCCTGCTGATGTTGTTGTTTCTGCAGGTTTGGTTGTGGTTCCCTCAGTTTCTGTTACAATAATTTCAGTAGTCGTGGTAACCACAGAGGGTTTGGATGTTACAACTGTAATTTCAGGCCTTTCTGTTGTAACGCCTGGCGACGTTGTTGTAGTCTCAACAACAGCTGTGGTAGAGGTTGTAACTGGGCCAGTGGTGATTTCTTTAGGTGGTGTTGTCGTTGCTACCTTTACTGTTGTTCCTGCTGATGTTGTTGTTTCTGCAGGTTTGGTTGTGGTTCCCTCAGTTTCTGTTACAGTAATTTCAGTAGTTGTGGTAAACAGAGAGGGTTTGGATGTTACAACTGTAGTTTCAGGACTTTCTGTTGTAACACCTGGCGAAGTTGTTTTGGTCTCAACCACAGCTGTGGTAGAGGTTGTAACTGGTCCAGTGGTGACTTCTTTAGGTGGTGTTGTCGTTGCCACCTTTACTGTTGTTCCTGCTAATGTTGTTGTTTCTGCAGGTTTGGTTGTGGTTCCCTCAGTTTCTGTTACAATAATTTCAGTAGTCGTGGTAACCACAGAGGGTTTGGATGTTACAACTGTAGTTTCAGGCTTTTCTGTTGTAATGACTGGCGAAGTTGTTGTAGTCTCAACAACAGCTGTGGTAGAGGTTGTAACTGGGCCAGTGGTGACTTCTTTAGGTGGTGTTGTCGTTGCCACCTTTACTGTTGTTCCTGCTGATGTTGTTGTTTCTGCAGGTTTGGTTGTGGTTCCCTCAGTTTCTGTTACAGTAATTTCAGTAGTTGTGGTAAACACAGAGGGTTTGGATGTTACAACTGTAGTTTCAGGACTTTCTGTTGTAACACCTGGCGAAGTTGTTGTAGTCTCAACAACAGCTGTGGTAGAGGTTGTTACTGGTCCAGTGGTGACTTCTTTAGGTGGTGTTGTCGTTGCCACCTTTACTGTTGTTCCTGCTGATGTTGTTGTTTCTGCAGGTTTGGTTGTGGTTCCCTCAGTTTCTGTTACGGTAATTTCAGTAGTTGTGGTAAACACAGAGGGTTGTGATGTTACAACTGTAGTTTCAGGCCTTTTTGTTGTAACGCCTGGCGAAGTTGTTGTAGTCTCAACAACAGCTGTGGTAGAGGTTGTAACTGGGCCAGTGGTGACTTCTTTAGGTGGTGTTGTGTCGTTGCCACCTTTACTGTTGTTCCTGCTAATGTTGTTGTTTCTGCAGGTTTGGTTGTGGTTCCCTCAGTTTCTGTTACAATAATTTCAGTAGTCGTGGTAACCACAGAGGGTTTGGATGTTACAAACTGTAGTTTCAGGCTTTCTGTTGTAACGCCTGGCGAAGTTGTTGTAGTCTCAACAACAGCTGTGGTAGAGGTTGTTACTGCGGGCCAGTGGTGACTTCTTTAGGTGGTGTTGTCGTTGCCACCTTTACTGTTGTCCTGCTGATGTTGTTGTTTCTGCAGGTTTGGTTGTGGTTCCCTCAGTTTCTGTTACAGTAATTTCAGTAGTTGTGGTAAACACAGAGGGTTTGGATGTTACAACTGTACTTTCAGGCCTTTTTGTTGTAACACCTGGCAAAGTTGTTGAAGTCTCAATAACAGCTGTGGTAGAGGTTGTAACTGGTCCAGTGGTGACTTCTTTAGGTGGTGTTGTCGTTGCCACCTTTACTGTTGTTCCTGCAGATGTTGTTGTTTCTGCAGGTTTGGTTGTGGTTCCCTCAGTTTCTGTTACAATAATTTCAGTAGTCGTGGTAACCACAGAGGGTTTGGATGTTACAACTGTAGTTTCAGGCTTTTCTGTTGTAACGCCTGGCGAAGTTGTTGTAGTCTCAACAACAGCTGTGGTAGAGGTTGTAACTGGTCCAGTGGTGACTTTTTTAGGTGGTGTTGTCGTTGCCACCTTTACTGTTGTTCCTGCTGATGTTGTTGTTTCTGCAGGTTTGGTTGTAGTTCCCTCAGTTTCTGTTACGGTAATTTCAGTAGTTGTGGTGAACACAGAGGGTTTGGATGTTACAACTGTAGTTTCAGGCCTTTTTGTTGTAACGCCTGGCGAAGTTGTTGTAGTCTCAACAACAGCTGTGGTAGAGGTTGTAACTGGTCCAGTGGTGACTTTTTTAGGTGGTGTTGTCGTTGCCACCTTTACTGTTGTTCCTGCTGATGTTGTTGTTTCTGCAGGTTTGGTTGTAGTTCCCTCAGTTTCTGTTACGGTAATTTCAGTAGTTGTGGTGAACACAGAGGGTTTGGATGTTACAACTGTAGTTTCAGGCCTTTTTGTTGTAACACCTGGCGAAGTTGTTGTAGTCTCAACAACAGCTGTGGTAGAGGTTGTAACTGGTCCAGTGGTGACTTTTTAGGTGGTGTTGTCGTTGCCACCTTTACTGTTGTTCCTGCTGATGTTGTTGTTTCTGCAGGTTTGGTTGTAGTTCCCTCAGTTTCTGTTACGGTAATTTCAGTAGTTGTGGTGAACACAGAGGGTTGGATGTTACAACTGTAGTTTCAGGCCTTTTTGTTGTAACACCTGGCGAAGTTGTTGTAGTCTCAACAACAGCTGTGGTAGAGGTTGTAACTGGGCCAGTGGTGACTTCTTAGGTGGTGTTGTCTGTTGCCACCTTTACTGTTGTTCCTGCTGATGTTGTTGTTTCTGCAGGTTTGGTTGTGGTTCCCTCAGTTTCTGTTACAGGAATTTCAGTAGTCGTGGTAACCACAGAGGGTTTGGGTGTTACAACTGTAGTTTCAGGACCTTTCTGTTGTAACACCTGGCAAGTTGTTGTAGTCTCAACAACAGCTGTGGTAGAGGTTGTAACTGGGCCAGTGGTGACTTCTTTAGGTGGTGTTGTCGTTGCCACCTTTACTGTTGTTCCTGCTGATGTTGTTGTTTCTGCAGGTTTGGTTGTGGTTCCCTCAGTTTCTGTTACAGTAATTTCAGTAGTTGTGGGTAAACACAGAGGGTTTGGATGTTACAACTGTAGTTTCAGGACTTTCTGTTGTAACACCTGGCGAAGTTGTTTTAGTCTCAACCACAGCTGTGGTAGAGGTTGTAACTGGTCCAGTGGTGACTTCTTTAGGTGGTGTTGTCGTTGCCACCTTTACTGTTGTTCCTGCTAATGTTGTTGTTTCTGCAGGTTTGGTTGTGGTTCCCCTCAGTTTCTGTTACAATAATTTTAGTAGTCGTGGTAACCACAGAGGGTTTGGATGTTACAACTGTAGTTTCAGGCTTTTCTGTTGTAACGCCTGGCGAAGTTGTTGTAGTCTCAACAACAGCTGTGGTAGAGGTTGTAACTGGGCCAGTGGTGACTTCTTTAGGTGGTGTGTCGTTGCCATCCTTTACTGTTGTTCCTGCTGATGTTGTTGTTTCTGCAGGTTTGGTTGTGGTTCCCTCAGTTTCTGTTACAATAATTTCAGTAGTTGTGGTAAACACAGAGGGTTTGGATGTTACAACTGTAGTTTCAGGAATTCTGTTGTAACACCTGGCGAAGTTGTTGTAGTCTCAAACAGCTGTGGTAGAGGTTGTTTACTCGGTCCAGTGGTGACTTCTTTAGGTGGTGTTGTCGTTGCACCTTTACTGTTGTTCCTGCTGATGTTGTTGTTTCTGCAGGTTTGGTTGTGGTTCCCTCAGTTTCTGTTACAGTAATTTCAGTAGTTGTGGTAAACACAGAGGGTTTGGAAGTTACAACTGTACTTCAGGCCTTTTTTGTTTGTAACACCTGGCAAAGTTGTTGAAGTCTCAATAACAGCTGTGGTAGAGGTTGTAACTGGTCCAGTGGTGACTTCTTTAGGTGGTGTTGTCGTTGCCACCTTTACTGTTGTTCCTGCAGATGTTGTTGTTTCTGCAGGTTTGGTTGTGGTTCCCTCAGTTTCGTGTACAATAATTTCAGTAGTCGTGGTAAACACAGAGGGTTTGGATGTTACACACTGTAGTTTCAGGCTTTTCTGTTGTAATGCCTGGCGAAGTTGTTGTAGTCTCAACAACAGCCTGTGGTAGAGGTTGTAACTGGGCCAGTGGTGACTTTTTTAGGTGGTGTTGTCGTTGCCACCTTTACTGTTGTTCCTTGCTGATGTTGTTGTTTCTGCAGGTTTGGTTGTAGTTCCCTCAGTTTCTGTTACGGTAATTTCAGTAGTTGTGGTGGTGAACACAGAGGGTTTGGATGTTACAACTGTAGTTTCAGGGCTTTTGTTGTAACACCTGGCGAAGTTGTTGTAGTCTCAACAACAGCTGTGGTAGAGGTTGTAACTGGCCAGTGGTGACTTCTTTAGATGGTGTTGTCGTTGCCACCTTTACTGGTGGTTCCTGATGATGTTGTTGTTTCTGCAGGTTTGGTTGTGGTTCCCTCAGTTTCTGTTACAAGGAATTTCAGTAGTCGTGTGGTAACCACAGAGGGTTTGGATGTTTACAACTGTAGTTTCAGGACTTTCTGTTGTAACGCCTGGCGAAGTGTTGTTGTAGTCTCAACCAACAGCTGTGGTAGAGGTTGTTACTGGTCCAGTGGTGACTTATTTAGGTGGTGTTGTCGTTGCACCTTTACTGTTGTTCCTGCTGATGTGTTGTTTTCTGCAGGTTTGGTTGTGGTTCCCTCAGTTTCTGTTACAGTAATTTCAGTAGTTGTGGTAAACACAGAGGGTTTGGATGTTACAACTGTAGTTTCAGGACTTTCTGTTGTAACACCTGGCGAAGTTGTTGTAGTCTCAACCACAGCTGTGGGTAGAGGTTGTGTACTGGTCCAGTGGTGACTTCTTTAGGTGGTGTTGTCGTTGCCACCTCTACTGTTGTTCCTGCTAATGTTGTTGTTTCTGCAGGTTTGGTTGTGGTTCCCTCAGTTTTCTGTTACAATAATTTCAGTAGTCGTGGTAACCACAGAGGGTTTGGATGTTACAACTGTAGTTTCAGGCTTTTCTGTTGTAAACGCCTGGCGAAGTTGTTTGTAGTCTCAACCACAGCTGTGGTAGAGGTTGTAACTGGGCCAGTGGTGACTTTTTTAGGTGGTGTTGTCGTTGCCACCTTTACTGTTGTTCCTGATGATGTTGTTGTTTCTGCAGGTTTGGTTGTGGTTCCCTCAGTTTCTGTTACAATAATTTCAGTAGTTGTGGTGAACACAGAGGGTTTGGATGTTACAACTGTAGTTTCAGGCCTTTCTGTTGTAACACCTGGTGAAGTTGTTGTAGTCTCAACCACAGCTGTGGTAGAGGTTGTTACTGGTCCAGTGGGTGACTTCTTTAGGTGGTGTTGTCGTTGCCACCTTTACTGTTGGTTCCTGCTAATGTTGTTGTTTCTGCAGGTTTGGTTGTGGTTCCCTCAGTTTCTGTTACAATAATTTCAGTAGTCGTGGTAACCACAGAGGGTTTTGGATGTTACAACTGTAGTTTCAGGCCTTTCTGTTGTAACACCTGGCGAAGTTGTTGTAGTCTCAACAACAGCTGTGGTAGAGGTTGTTACTGGTCCAGTGGTGACTTCTTTAGGTGGTGTTGTCGTTGCACCTTTACTGTTGTTCCTGCTAATGTTGTTGTTTCTGCAGGTTTGGTTGTGGTTCTCCTCAGTTTCTGTTACAATAATTTCAGTAGTCGTGGTAAACACAGCGGGTTTGGATGTTACAACTGTAGTTTCAGGCCTTTTCTGTTGTAAACACCTGGCGAAGTTGTTGTAGTCTCAACAACAGCTGTGGTAGAGGTTGTAACTGGGCCAGTGGTGACTTCTTTAGGTGGTGTTGTCGTTGCCACTCTTTACTGTTGTTCCTGCTAGATGTTGTTGTTTCTGCAGGTTTGGTTGTGTTCCCTCAGTTTCTGTTACAAGTAATTTCAGTAGTTGTGGTAACCAACAGAGGGTTTTGGATGTTACAACTGTAGTTTCAGGACTTTTCTGTTGTAACGCCTGGCGAAGTTGTTGTAGTCTCAACAACAGCTCTGGTTAGAGGTTGTAACTGGGCAGTGGTGACTTCTTTAGGTGGTGTTGTCGTTGCCACCTTTACTGTTGTTCCTGCGATGTTGTTCTTTCTGCAGGTTTGGTTGTGGTTCCCTCAGTTTCTGTTACAAGTAATTTCAGTAGTTGGTGGTAACCACAGAGGGTTTGGATGTTACAACTGTAGTTTCAGGCCTTTCTGTTGTAACGCCCTGTCGAAGTTGTTGTTTAGTCTCAACCACAGCTGTGGTAGAGGTTGTTACTGGTCCAGTGGTGACTTCTTTCGGTGGTGTGTCGTTGCCACCTTTACTGTTGTTCCTGCTAATGTTGTTGTTACTGCAGGTTTGGTTGTGGTTCCCTCAGTTTCTGTTACAATAATTTTCAGTAGTCATGGTAACCAGAGAGGGTTTTGGATGTTACAACTGTAGTTTCAGGCTTTCTGTTGTAACGCCTGGCGAAGTTGTTGTAGTCTCAACAACAGCTGTGGTAAGGTTGTAACTGGTCCAGTGGTGACTTCTTTAGGTGGTGTTGTCGTTGCCACCTTTAACTGTTGTTCCTGCTGATGTTGTTGTTTCTGCAGGTTTGGTTGTGGTTCCCTCAGTTTCTGTTACGGTAATTTCAGTAGTCGTGGTAAACACAGAGGGTTTGGATGTTACAACTGTAGTTCAGGACTTTCTGTTGTAACACCTGGCGAAGTTGTTGTAGTCTCAACAACAGCTGTGGTAGAGGTTGTTAAACTGGGCCAGTGGTGACTTCTTTTAGGTGGTGTTGTCGTTGCCACCTTTACTGTTGTTCCTGCTAATGTTGTTGTTTCTGCAGGTTTGGTTGTGGTTCCCTCAGTTTCTGTACAATAATTTCAGTAGTCGTGGTAACCACAGAGGGTTTGGATGTTACAACTGTAGTTTCAGGCTTTTTGTTGTAACGCCTGGCGAAGTTGTTGTAGTCTCAACCAAAGCTGTGGTTAGAGGTTGTACTGGGCCAGTGGTGACTTCTTTAGGTGGTGTTGTCGTTGCCACCTTTACTGTTGTTCCTGCTGATGTTGTTGTTTCTGCAGGTTTGGTTGTGGTTCCCTCAGTTTCTGTTACAATAATTTCAGTAGTCGTGGTAACCACAGAGGGTTTGGATGTTACAACTGTAGTTTCAGGCCTTTCGTGTTGTAACACCTGGCGAAGTTGTTGTAGTCTCAACAACAGCTGTGGTAGAGGGTTGTAACTGGTCCAGTGGTGACTTCTTTAGGTGGTGTTGTCGTTGCCACCTTTACTGTTGTTCCTGCTGATGTTGTTGTTTCTGCAGGTTTGGTTTGTGGTTCCCTCAGTTTCTGTTACAATAATTTCAGTAGTCGTGGTAACCACAGAGGGTTTGGATGTTACAACTGTAGTTTCAGGCCTTTTTGTGTATGTAACGCCTGGCGAAGTTGTTGTAGTCTCAACCAAAGCTGTGGTAGAGGTTTGTAACTGGGCCAGTGGTGACTTCTTTAGGTGGTGTTGTCGTTGCCACCTTTACTGTTGTTCCTGCTGATGTTGTTGTTTCTGCAGGTTTGGTTGTGGTTCCCCTCAGTTTCTGTTACAATAATTTCTGTAGTCGTGGTAACCACAGAGGGTTTGGATGTTACAACTGTAGTTTCAGGCCTTTCTGTTGTAACACCTGGCGAAATTGTTGTAGTCTCAACAACAGCTGTGGTAGAGGTTGTAACTGGGCCAGTGGTGACTTCTTTAGGTGGTGTTGTCGTTGCCACCTTTACTGTTGTTCCTGCTGATGTTGTTTGTTTCTGCAGGTTTTGTTGTGGTTCCCTCAGTTTTTGTTACAGGAATTCCAGTAGTCGTGGTACCAACAGAGGGTCTTGATGTCACAAACTGTAGTTTCAGGACTTTCTGTCTTAAACACCTGACGTAGTAGGTTGAACAACAGCTGTGGTCAAAATTGTGACTGGAAAAACTGTGGTTCCTAGTGATCCAGTAGTTGTAAACAGTTCTGGTCCCTGGAAGTGTCTGTGTTATTGGGCTAATAGAAGTTGTAGCTTCAGCTGTGGCTCCTGAAGTTATAGTTGTAGACTTTGTTGGCAATGTAGTACCTGTCTCCAATGTTGTTGCTTTTGATGTGGATACTTCTGCAGATGTGGTTCCCAATGTCATGTTTGCTTGTAATGTAGTTGCAGCAACTGTGAGGAAATCAGACATTTTGTGAACATTGCAAAATGTGTATATTTCAGAGAACATTATCAAAATGTACCTTTTATTAAAGTATTTATTTAATTTTTGTATATGTTTTTCTACCACATAATCAACGTTTATAACATAAGTGTTCATGCTGCACATATTTTTCTTACCTAAAGTGGTCTCTCCAACCGTGCTGAATGCAAAAGACGTAGTTTGAGGGCTTGGTGTGTAGTGGTAGTTACGCACGGGTACGTTCTTCTTGTTACAGTCCCATTTGCCCCACACTCAGCTGTGATGCAGTTTCCTATCCCATCCGTGGTGTTGTAGATGGTTCTCCCATATTCATATGTGTTTCCATAAATGAGGCATGTACAAGCTGCAGTTTAAGAGTAAAATGCTTTTAAAACTTTTTATATAGTGTGTTGTATTTGTATTCACATGAAATAATGAATAAATATTGTGTCAGGCTTGGGACAGTGTATATTTTCACTTACAGTTCACATTGTATCTGCACCCTTATTCCTGAAAATGTACAGGAGCTAAAATGAGAAGATATATTTAGTTTGCATGCCATGAGCCACCACAAATATCACTTAATGTAAGCCCACCCAAAGATGTTAATAACAACGTAGGAGTTAACATGTTTATTTTCGACAAGCATTAGTTTTGAAATATGAAAAAACCTGGTCTGCATGGACTGATTTTGGTTGTGTGTGTGTGGGTGTGGTGTGTGTGTGTGGTGTGTGTGTGTGTGTGTGTGTGTGGTGTGTGTTGTGTGTTGTGTGTGTGTGGTGTGTGTGTGTGTGTGTGTGTGTGTGGGTGCATGTGTGCTGTGTGGTGTGTGTGTTGGTGTGGTGTGTGTGTGTGTGTGTGTGTGTGCGTGCGTGCTAAACAAGTTTATCTATTTCCTTTTCATCAGGGGCCCACAGCTAATAAGGTGCAGATCCCTGTACATTAAGAAGACTATGTGTCGGCCTTATATATACAATTGGACCCGCCAATCCGCCTTTTCAGTTCAACAAGACAGCGCTTTCTACATTTTTTAAAGTATCTCCTGATCAGAGGAGCTTTAGCAATATCGACTTATCACAGAACTTTATCTGAATTAAGATCATTTTGATTTGAAGTCCTCTCATAGTCTCCTGTGCTGCAGTACACTTTTTGCCTGAACCATTGCTAATGGGGGTTGTTTTACTAAAACACAATTATCACTATGTGTTATTGAAATAATTGAGGGAATGTAGATGTGCAGAGAAAAGTGCTTTAAATACAGATTTCTTCTTCCTTACGACTGGTTTAAACTTCAACTTCAAGCTTTCACATCTAAGGCATACACATTTATCGGGCTTTTGGACTTGATTGAGACCAAATTTCAATGGTATGTACAATAAATATCATGAATGAGACATACCAAGTGTTACAGTTGGTTGTGGAACCTTATCTCCAATGCTGTAGTGGGTGCCTTTGTCATCATAGCAGCCACATTGAGGCCAGGTGACACACTTCATGGTGTCTTCATCAAAGTAGGGCTGGTGCTGGGGGACACTGTGGATAGGCAGCCTGCAACACCATTATAACATTGATTAACCTATGTAGAAATAGAAGTAATTGCTTAATGGCACTATATGAATGCAGTGGCATTCATATACATATCAAAACTCTTTACTAACACTGCCAAATGCAATTTGTTGAAAGGCTTGGTCTGATTTATAAGTCTCCACCTTCCAAACAAGAACCTCGATATTGCACAGTGGTTAAAATTCAGCAGAAAAGTGCCCAATATTTCCAGTTTAATTGTGAAAAAAACAAACAGGGAAGCTGCAGGTAGACGTGCATAAGCAGTTTTGGGGGTTTCAACCGTACGCAACTTTCTCCAGTGAATCCTACTCACAGTTTTACAAAATCTCTTTTATTTCTTAGAATAAAGGTGTATGTATCAGTCAGTTGACCTGAGTTGTACTCAAAGCATGACCTTAATACCTTCCTCTAGTCAAGATGATGGCATGTTAAAATATCTGTGGAAAGTACCTTCGAGGGCAGTGATGAGCGTGGAACAGTTTCCTGAAGGATTCCTACATGTCTTCATGCAGTCAGCTCCACAAGGCTTGTAATGCCACTCACATTCACCAGGAGAGTTATAATAGTCGCAGAAAACAGCTGCAAGAAACAAAATATGTACTTCATTGCTCTTGTTACAACATTCAAGGTATTACTTCATATGACAAACTTGTTTATTTTGTAAGGCACTTTCTACAAATCCTTGAATGCTGTATCTCAGATTTTCCTGGTGTAATGGTGGCAAAACTTACGGCACAGCTTTGGAGTTCTCCATTTAACACAGGCCCCAGCTTCATTACAAGCTTTGGCATAAGCAGCCACAGCAGTGCAGAGACACTCACAGTCCCCACCAGAGTCACAAGCACAAGAGTCTCTCACGCAAGAATCAAAGTATGGACCAGGGTCAACCTTGAACACACAATAGTGTACTGTTTAGCTAAATAGTTTAGGAAAATTATAAAATGACAAAAAAATGGCGTTCCATGCTTGTAGTAGGGGCAACTATGGCATCGGGAACAAAAGAAGTCATCGTAATCAGTCCTAGATTGGGACACATTTACAAATATAACATTTTCCAAATACCACAGCATCTGATTTGTATGAGTCTGATAACGTTGTTACCTTTGAATGGCAGCTCTGGAAGGTGACACTGATGATGATGCTGCACTGTTTCTGGGACCAGGCTGCTCGATAGCGGTTCGAGGCACAGGGATCAGTGACGAGTTTGGCATTTGGGCAGTCGGATGAAACCTTCCAACTGTTTGCAAATTCTAGAACATCTGCAACTTTCTCCTGGGAGCGTGTGGTGAAGTCATTCCTGCTGTTACCGTCGAAGTTTCCACACAGACCACATACATGACCCTAAAGGGGAAGGCAAGGCAAGTTTATTTATATAGCACAATGACAGTATATATATATAGCTATGATTGGACTGATACATAGTAAGGCAAATATTCTTCACTCAGGTGGAGGTATGCATAGGCGGCGCGTGAGGCTCAGGTTTGGGAAGGCTAAATAACTTTTTTTTACCTGACGCTGCCCGCATCCGGCGTCTATAGAAAAGAGATCAACTCAGTGAAAGCACCGCCTGCTGACCAATCAGAGCTCAGTGTGCGGAGTTTAAATCTATCAAGTCATATTACAGGAAAAAGGAAATACAGTTTAAACTGCCGTATGCAGAGAAGACGCCGACGTGTCGCACTTATCATTCATATCACATTCAATCAGATCATCGATCATATAATATCACAATATTTCCTTATCTGAGTCAGCTTCTCGAGCCGTATCTGGCCGCGTGCAACACTTAGTTACATTGTCACATACTGTATGCAGACGTATTATTTTAAGCAACACATTAAGTTGACGAAACACTCAACTCAAATGTAATAAGTCAGATCCACTCGTGTCTTAGATGGGGCAGTGATATCATAAAACTGTTGTACGCTTTCAAACGCTCGGTAGTTTATTTATTTTTTAACCAGTTGTTCTGTATTCTCCTTGTAGGTATGTGGCTTGTATCCTGGATTATATGTTTAAGTCATGGATGTTTAAAGTTCATATTTGTCTAATATTAGTTTACTTTTCATTAATGAAGTATGACGCTGCGCTGTCAGTACACTTGTCCCTGTTTGTGATTGGTCAAATGTAGCTAACCCCGCCCCTTTCACATGAACGCGCTCTCAGCTGGAGAGAGAAACCCTGGCTTGATTACCGAGTTGATAACCAGCGCCGTAGGACCGTTTAGCGAGATCTCGTTTGTTAGGGTTAGTTAAGATAACTCAAACATATCCAGGGTCTGTTGAACTGGTTTCGTAGCAGAGCACAGGTGGCTAGCAGCGATAATGTCAAAGACACAGACATTATATTTTTACCAGGATGCAGTGACACAAATATTTGGGAAGGCTTAGCCTTCCCTAGCCTACAGTACCCGCCGCCCCTGGAGGTATGGCATATTCATCTGATGCCTTGACCTTTCATAGAAACTGTACACTGACGTTCCAGAGGGCTAGTTTACACTAAACTAGCTGAGTCATTGGAAACTATCTGGGAAAAGAGTTTGCACAAAAAAGTACTTGGCAGGAGTCAATCAAACGCTAGTCACTAACTTGATGAGAACAGTGACAAGGCTGCACCTGTTAGCGAATGGGCTGTTCAAGATTATCGAGGCCGATATTCCGCATTTTACAGATTATCGGTATCTGCCTTTTTTTAAAAAAAATCAAATTGCCGATACAACTTTGGCTCTGATGCGGCCGTTTTCTCTGGCTGCAGTCACCACTGTTCACGAGCAATGTCCCGCCCACAGCGCTATCTGATAGGCTATTACTGAAGTGTCAATCAACACTGAAGATTTTCCGGGCTGCAGCCAGCCAGAGAGGCGGGACCTTCTCAGATTACACGCAGGTGCGAAAGAACGCAGACAGAGGCAAGCAGCAGTGATGAGCGGCAGAGCCATACATGTGTTTCGAAGGTAAATCAGTTGAAAGCCGAAGTTCAATAAACATCCCAATCCCCTATGCTGAAGTTGCAAAAAGACCACGATCTTATGATCCAATTCTATCAGTTTCCCAGTTACAAAGGGACCGGGGGCGGGTAGCGTCTCCCAGCGGAGAAACTGTGACGCGCTGGGACGACTGGGACTGTGACGGCTGCTAGTGGAGCCTCGCAGCAACTCTGCTTTCTGCACCACAATCTGGTGCTGCTGAATTGGGACTACTAAATGAGTGAGACTCAAATATCAGAAGTTCAGAACAAGTTTTAGTAGTTTTTATTGTATTTGTACTTCATTTAAACCAGTTTTAAGATGTTGAAAAGTTCATCAAACATAAAAAGGCATTTCATAGCAGTTCTGTTATTCTACATTTTGACACCAAGATTTTCTGATTTTACTGCAAATGTATATCAGTTCCAAATATCGGTTATCGGTCTCCTTGATTACTAATAATCGGTATCGGCCTTGAAAAAGCCATATCGGTCTATGCCTAATATAAAGATACAAGTGCCTTTAAAGCTCAATTTGGTTTCTGGGTTGGGTAATACATCTTGATATCAGCACCGTGTTATTTGACTCGCTGTTATTCAGCATGTCCACCAAAAATAAATAATATTGCAATATTTCCACCAACTATTGAGTAAATCTGAAACGTAACTGCCTGTATCAATATGAACAATTAAGAAATAGAGGCATGATTTTTTACCTGGAGCTGCGGGTTGAGTTTAATGAAAAGACTGGTCTTCTGGTCCCAAACAATCACAAGTCCCGGCTTGATGGTCACCACCAGGTAGATGCCCATCTTTTGTAACCGACCTTTACCATATTTACCAACGCTGCCCTTTACCACGCTGAATTTCTCATCTTTTAATTGGAATTCACTATCCTGTGGGCAAAATGAAATCATCATGGAGTTAAACAAGTGGGAACAGGTTAAGGTTTGATCAATTTGTCTTTCTTCTCTATTTGTAACATGATATGGTAAATACCATTTAATTAAAGGGAACGTAAAATGCCTTCTTCAGAAAGAAAGAACCAAATCCAAATAGACTGCATGCTAGTAGCAAGGACACATTTTCATTTGAAGTGACATTGAATGTGAATATACACACAGGCTGCACACGACCACGGTATTCTCTATAGTTAGGGCATTTGCATCAAGGCATTACCGTAGGACAACAATCTATCATTTAAATGTCTATAATATACAGAGCCCTGTACAAAATGAAGAGACCACTGCAAAACTATCAGTTTCTCTGTTTTTAAATATTTATAGGTATGTTTTGAGTCAAATAAAAGATTGTATTTTATTCTATAAACTACTTATAACATTTATCTGTGTTGGAATTCAGCAGACACTGGAATGCAATGGCTGCCATACATGTTGAGATTGAGATTAAAGAAACATTTGGAGTGGTTTCTTAATTTTCTCCAGAGCTGTATGTTGGTGTTAGAGTGTGCCTCATGCCAACAACTTTCGGCAGAACATGTGCTCGGTGTACGTGTGTTGTGTTTACCCCCATGTAGATCTTGATGGCCTTGGAGCAGGTGGTTCCTGTGCTTCCACATGGAACATTTTCCGAGATAATTCTGAAGCTTCCGTTGCTCTGACTGCCGCCACAGTAGTCCTGAGTTAGGCATAGACACAGGATGCAATTACTGGAAACCAAGTTACAATGCTTAACTTTTTTGCATGAAATAAGACCGCATTAGAGATGATTGATCTGCAATTTTTCTATGTTACTATGTATACTTATTTGTCTTTATTTGTATTCTAGTAGTAACTATAAATGTGCTTTTCTTCTCTATATTAATAAGTTAGCTTATTCTTTATTTGTGCATGCCTTTCTTTCCTGCTATGCCACTCTTTACTGTAATAAGGTGATTTCTGATCCTGATTCTGAAGTTGTCCTCTTAAACCTGAGGGCCTCGCAGGAATGGATGCAGCATTTTATCCAGCCAAATCTGATTTGAATGATATCCGCCTGCCTTAGTGATCATAACGGACATAGTTTTTAAGTTACAGCTAATTCAGTCATCAGATCATGGTTATGATGGAAAAAGACAGATTATCGAAAGATATTTGACTGCACTGTAAACATTTAGTGTAACCATAGTAAGCACAGTTGAGACATGTTAAGGAATTCAATTGTATTCACTGTTCCTCTTTCCATCTGCCACTTTACCTGTAGAAGTGTGTATTCACACTCTCCATTGAAGTCAAACCTCTTATCATCAAACGTGACGAAGTGCCCGTCACCATAGATACCACACACTGCATCACAGAGATTGGTGGTACATGTGAACTTCCTTCCACTGCAGGAGCTGGAGAGACAAACACCGGAAATAAACTTTAATAAGTTAAACCTACCATAAAGTACATCTTAATGTTCGTAACTGGAAAGCTTAATGTATTAAAAAAAAAGATATGCAAATATATAACATTACTAAGTTTGACCCAGAGTTGCCCCATAATACCAGAGTGGATGTTTACCATGGATGGCATAGCAGTGAAAAGAGAAAGTAAGTCATTGCTATCTTGCTGCTCTGGTTTGGTTCAGATGTGGTGCAAAGAGAGGAAAGGCATTTTTCTGTGTGTGAGATATTGGAGGGTCACCACTGTAGGAACAGATAGAGCTGCAGTATGATAGCAGCAGAGATGGTATGCCCTGTGTTGCACGCATTATACAGAGGGGAGTCGCTCTCTGGGACAGCAGCTTTTTAGCTTAGTGTCGGGATTCTTTGGGAAATTCATGCCAATAATTCATTGTAGACCGACATATTTTACAGCAAAGAATCAGCTAACACGAATGTGAAATGTTTAATACAAATATCAGATATAAATACAGACATTTTAATGAAGTTTATATTATTTTTAATAGTCGTATTTAAAGACAAGGACAAAATGAAAAAGTTAAAGATAAGAAAATATTTTAAGAAGATGTAGTGCTCAGGTTAGCTGTAAGGGGAGATATGTAGGAAACTTCACAACTACAGCATCAGTAGTTCCAGTTTCTGGAGAAAACCTGCATAGACCATTTCGATTTATTACACCGTTTTAACGAGCTCAATATAATTGATCAGAGACATCAAAATGTCAGAGAGCATGTGATGAAAAACATGCCAATTTCAGTCATAAACCTTGTTTTAATTTGTTTTACAAATATTAGATGTAGAATGTGTAGTACTTGGTAAAGTACTAAAAGAATGATAAACATGTACTTGTATATATTGGATTATGTCTTGACTGATGTATTTTCTAAATATTTGTATTTTCATAAAAGGTTGTATTTCAAAGTGCTGGTACTGTTTCCACCAATGTTACTTAATTTTGTTAATTTTACAAAAATAAAATGAAAATCTTAGGTCACGGGCTCCTCCAACAGTGCAACACAATAAAACAGATAAAATAGTGCAAGTAAATACAAATACAATAGAATAGAAATAGTGCAATCAGAGTATATATACATGTAATTGGAATATTATATATTAGATAAATGATTCGTAAGTTGTAAACAGGTAAATATTATGGATGTTCTAGTTCAGGTGTTTAACAGTCTTATGGCCTATGGGATGTCCCTGAGTCTGGTGGTTTTAGTCCTGATGCAGCAGACAGAACAGTTTGTGGCTGGGGTGATGGGGGTCTTTGATAATCCTGAGGGCTTTCTTTCTGAGCCGCTGGGAGTAAAGATAGTGTGTGTATTACCCAGCAGCTATATACAATACTGTGTATGTGTAAAGAAGTGCACAAACCAGGTGTTGCAGTCCACAGTGAGAGTCTGCCCGGGCTGATAGGCCTGTCCGTTGTGCAGGCAAGGACAGCTGCTCTCCGTGACGCAGCTTCCCTGCCCGTCCGACACCAGGCCGGCAGGGCACATGCAGCCCGATGTGCAGCCGCTACTGATCTGTAGCACACCAACGGGGGCGGAAAAGGCTGTTAGTCATGTATGTTAGACATCCGCGTTAGCGTGTGTGTGTATGTGTATGTGTGTGTGAGTGTTTGTGCATGCTATTCTGTACTTACACAACTCATGTCCAGAGTGCCGCAGCTCTTTTGACACTCAGTCCCAGGGACCCCAGGTTGAACGGTGGAGCAGTCAAAGTAAGCCATTGGGGAAGCACATGATGGGGAGGCTGGGTAATAAATGAGAAACTCATGATGAAGAGCGTTGTGATCTTGTCATAATATTGCATAGTGCATTATGATTATTATAACTATATTGCACACTACGAATGAACAGGAATATCTTTCATCAAAGGATCATCTTTCATGATTTGGAAGATAATTCAAAAGGTTTGGAAATTACAAGGGGATTAACATTTAATCATTATCATTCACGAATCAAAAGTTAAGCACAATAGCATTCACCAAATAGCATTTGATTCTGTGCATATTTTGAAACATACATGGTAGTTGTTTCCCTCCTAAGCAGCTGAGGGCTCCTTGTCTGCAGACACTGTGACAAAAAGAGTTCAAGTCATCAGCTAGCATCCTGAAACCATTTGTCAATGTTTGTCAATGGAATTCTTTATCGTACTGAAATAATATTGACTTGCTACAATGTCCTCTACTGTAGCTGCCCCTCGTTTTCCATAACAACTGTTCCATTGGTAGAATAGAAATGCCTATAATTCCAGCGTGGGAATGTTCACATATCCAAAATAGATTGCTAGATTTGAAGTAACACCAGTGAAATGAAAACTCAAGCCAAGTTTCTTTTTTCATTATGTTACAAAAAAGCTTTGAATGAGCTTAATTCACTATATTAGTGTTATGATTAGGGATGGGTATCGTTAGGATTTTATCCATACCGATACTGCTCATCGATACCGGCATTTTTCGATACTCTTATCGATACTTTTCAATAATTTGGTGTAGACATGATTACAAGATGTGAAGATTAAACAACAGTCATTTTATTGTAATTTATTTGTATTTATTATTTAATGTAACTTTTTCAATGTCATACCAAGCAGGTATGAGTGTGTTCGACAGTGTGTCTCTGGAAGGGGGCGGTAATTAGGGGCAGTTCATAAATCCATGTAAACATGACCATAGTTCAGTTAAAACGAGACGCTGCGTGCGCACCTCCTAAACCGGAAGCTCCTGTCAGCTAACCATTATAATCCGTTTATTATTTATAATTGTAATGATGGATTATCAGTAATTATTTTAAAGTTACACAGAGACATTGGATTAACCGTTTTTATGCCCTTGATCACAAAACAGCAAAGGTAAGACATCATTATCATCATGGCTACGTAAAGTGAAGTTGTTTTCTTGCTCTTTCCTGGCTGCTAGTTCAGTGAGTTTTGGTCGTACAGTTACACCAATGGAATCTCAGCTTTCATGTGATATGTTGTTTGTGCAGATACAATGATAAAATGACTTAGAAAAGATCGCTTTTGCCAGTTATGTGCTAAAGTAGCCGTTAGCCCCGTTAGCCCGTTTTGCTAAGTGTTGATTTAGACTATTGGTGTTGGACTTCTGTTCCGTGTAGGTCAAATGGTTAATATCGTCTGTTAGCTGAGTTTCTTCCCGTTAAGTGGGTATGCATCATTATTAGGTTGTTAAATGTTAAGAAGCCTTGAGACGCTGTTTCTAGCAAGATGTTGCATCTGCCCCTGCTATGGTCTGCCCCCGGGAGTCTCACAATAATAAGAGCGCTGTTAGGAGAGATGACAAGGGGCATTCACAGTGGCCAATCAGAGTGGTAATCAAACCGGATACGTCACACGGGATGAGGGTTCCCAACCAACCAGAATTGTTTAAACTAAGGAAGTAGCGTAATTCATATACCGATAGCAGCACCGTTTGTCCAGCGGCTTAACGGTATACCAATTCCGTCCAATCAGGTACCGGTACTGACTTAGTACCGGTTCTCGATACCCATCCTTAGTTATGATTAAACATTTTTTATTTCCGTCATTATTTATAATATTTGACTTAGAGATTTATATCATCCTCAGGATGAGTCCTAATAACTTTGGCGATCCCTTATTATATGTACTTTATGTACACTACTAGCAAATGTTAGCATGCTATGCTAACATTCGTAACTAGGATAGTGATGGTGTGTATTAATCTATGAATCATTAACATCAGTTGCTAATGCTAATGATAGCATGTTGCTATGATATCTACCTGGCTTGTTTCCATTACAGTTCCTCTTCCTGAAATAACTCATTAGTCTTTAAACTATGTTTACTATCCCCCACTTCATTTGACTCTCAAATGTATCCATTGTATAACCCTTAAATCGAATACAATTTTCAAGATTGGCAGCTCACTATAAACGGTTATTTTATGTTATTCCTGAATGCCTAACCTCTGACATCATTACACTGTGTTTTTACCATGTGTTGCCATCTTTGTTGACAGTCTGCCCAGCAGGAATAATGGTGTCTTTATCATAGCAGGGACATTGTTCTCTGGACACACACTGGCTCTCCTCGGTCATGTAGGTTCCCTCTGCACAGCCGCAGCCGTCCACCGCGGTGAAGCTGCTCTGGCAGGAGTAGTCGATCTGGCTGAGGGAGCGGCAGGTGCGCTGGCAGCAGGTCATGTTGTAGTCATACACAGTTGTTCCTGGACATGATTCACTGAATTTTCCTAGTATGAGAGATACGATTTGAGAAGTAGCAAAATAGTGTATGTTTAATTAAATACATTTTCCATCCAGGTTAATTATTTGTTGACGTCGATAGGGTGCACTCACCACAGATGGTGTTCCTCCAGCCTCTAAAATGGATACCTGCAGCTGCACAGGCATACACATAGGCGGAGACTGCGGCACACATGCTTTCCTCACTGTTCTCACAGTTACAGCTGTCATATATGCAGTTCTGGGAGGAGACACAGTCAACATTGACATTTAACAGTACATTAGTTTAGTTTTTTGTCATTACAGCTTTTTGTGTGCAGACCTACATCTTTGTACATGCTGGGGCTAATTAAGGAATGGCAGGAAGCAAACTGTCCCTGGGGATCGTCGAGTTTGGAGCACCAGTACTTGGCATAACTCTCTGAGAGACAGAAACATACAGAAATTAAGTATTTACAAAACACTGAAAATGTCATGATGAACTCTGAAAAGTGGCATGGTATGCTTTCGCATGGTATGACCATCTACATTACACCTTATGAGGTGTCAAAGACACAAGTCTAGCTCTACCTTTGTTGATGCTTTGGCGACAGGGGTGTCCAAATCCTGCTATAATGTCGGGGCACTTGGCTCTAGTTTTCCATGAGTTGCCAAAGGCTGGAGAAGTAGCCTCCACCAGCCCACTAATCACCTTGAAGTCATCACTCATTATGTTGTTGAAGTTCCCACACAAACCTGTGGGGTGAGGTGATACATTATTTCACAGAAACCTTACATGACATGTGAATTATTATGAACAGAAACATATTAGAACCAGTAATCTAATGTAATACTATGCTGAAATCATAATGTCAAATCAAATGTCTATCCAGACACTGAAACAATAATGTAGGCCATACCAGAGGTGGTTCCTTTCAGAGAAGTGTCAGCGAAGATGAAGACCTGCATCACCGGGGACAGCTGGACCACTACTTGAATGCCCACCTTGATGTCCAAGAAGATGAAGAAGGAGGACGGACTGAAGACGCTCAGCATCGCTGCGGCAGGCAGAACACACAGGTGTCAGTATTCTGCTATAATTCTCTTCTCATGTTCATATTCTCTTCATTTATCTTCATCTTCCGCATTAATACAAATTCAACACTCTTATAACTTAAAACTAACAACTCTGAAGTTTGTAGTTAAATAAATAAATAAACATTTACAGCTGTCTCTTAATCATTGTGTGTTCAGTAACTCACGTGTAAACAGTGGAAGCATAGAGGCAATCTGGTTCACATAGACCTGCCCGGTAGCCGTCATTTTAATAACCTGAGAGTTTGTGGAGGGAGACACAGAGTATGAAACAGGAGTCCAACAATCATCGCATCTTTTGTGTGTGTGTTTAGGGGAGACACTCGTTTGTCCTCCTTGTAAGATTATCTCTATTTGTAGGGTTGATAATAAATAGATACAAAGTAGACAATAATAACAAGAAATACAAAAATAAGCTATGTGCAAGTATACATGCTCTTAACCCTTAGACCAGGGGTGTCAAACTCAAATACACAGTGGGCCAAAATTAAAAAATGGGTACTACTGGAGGGCCGGACTGGTTCAATGTTTATTCCAAAACTTATAGAAATGCACATATTAAGCCTGGAACTAACAAAGCTTAAACTATTGCCTATAAAAACAACATTAAACATTAAATAATCAGTTGCATTCATTTCTTATGGCTCTATCTGCAGCTTTTCCAGAGTCATTTCTTATGATTACATTTTCCCACAGGCCAACAACAGCTTCAACAAAACCATTTCCCTCAAAGAGAAAACAAACATGCCCTGCTGTCGTGAGAGAAAGTGCAGAAGGAAACATCCATTAAACTCAGTGTGCTGCTCTGTGATGCTAGCTCAAGCAGACACTTGGCATCTCATCTTGGGTGCCAGTTCAAACGAAATTCCATACGAAATAAATGCGGGTCATTTTTTACCCACTTATGGAAGCTTGGGGTAGTAATACAACAACTACAATTTCTTAAAATGTCAATTTAAAATTTGAATGGCATGATAATCAAAACATGTTTTTTGAGGAATAGCTGGAATATGAAATGATAAAAAAATGTAATTACAAAGATACTCTAAGAAAACCACCTCACCGGTTAAAAAAAGACCCACTTTTGCATCTAATGGTTAAGAGTTGTAGTCTTACAGCAATGTCAGATACATATGTTTTATTTTACTGCTCAATAGGCAATACGATTTTCTCATGAGTAATCTTCTTCTACTTAGTGGTAGGTTTAACCTCTGAATTACCGATGTGAGTGAGTGAGTGAGTGTGTGTGTGTGTGTGTGTGTGTGTGTGTGTGTGTGTGTGTGTGTGTGTGTGTGTGTGTGTGTGTGTGTGTGTGTGGTGTGTGTGTGTGTGTGTGTGTGTGTGTGTGTGTGCGTGGCTTACCACAGAACTGCTGGCTAAGCTCACAGTTACAGCTCTAAGGCAGGTCTGACTGTCAGCCATGCCGCACTTGACCAGATCCACCAGCACTGCAAACGAGTAGCCATTACTCTTCTGAAACACACACAAGGGCAAAACTTGAAATTAATTATGACGGAAATAATGAAATGGAGGACAGTACAATAAATAGACACAACATACTCAGACGTTGCTGTAAATAGGAAAACAATGAGTGTTGCAGTTGAGGATGTGTGTGTACTACCTTAGCCAGGACGTAGGAACAGTCCCCATGGAAGGTGTAGGCTTTGCCATCAAAGGTGTTGATGTGAGCCCCCCCCTCCAGAGAGCAGGTTCCTGGACAGTTCTCCTCTGTACAACTCCACTGTCCACTCTCACACACACTGTCAACACACACACACACACACACACACACACACACACACACACACACACACACACACACACACACACACACACACACACACACACACACACACACACACACACACAGAGAGCAGTAGAATCAGTGTTCTAGTTATCTTTGGTAAAAAGAAGCCTATACTGCATGACAATTTAGGGTAACTTATTAAAATTGCATTACTGCATGAATAATGCTGCGATGCTTTGAAACAAACCTGTTACATTTAGAGAAGTATTTTGTATTGGCTTGACTGCATGATCGGCGGTTAGAACATGTTTTTGCAGAAGGAAAGATGTCATGATAGACTATTGTATGTGCCCATTAAGAACATCAAGTGTGGAGCTGCATTGGATCAGATCTGTAATAGTAGGAACTATTGTTTATGCAGTAAAGCTGCCTACCAATTGTGATGTTGCTACTCTGACATGTTTGGGTGTTACACACATGCAGAGCATACAGGCATGAGATGTAAGATGTTCACGTTTACTGGAGTTTAATAACCGAGGTAGGAACAAGGTATTCTGTAGTCTTTCTGTGATACAAAGAGCAGAATGGAACACGTTCGACCTGTTGCCGGTCTGAAGCATAACTCTAAGGACTTCACTAAAGGTCTCACTCCCTGATAAAGGAGCTAACATGGCTTTTTCAATGCTAACAGCACAAGGGTAAATGAAGAGATTTTTTATCACAGACTATATGTAGGTCAATTACAATATGTATGGATATCATATGCCTGCAATCTGTAGTGATAACTAAAGATTTGAATGCTGTGGATTCAATGTCAATGCAATTAACTGCTTTTAATTGATTACATATATAATAAACAAATAAAGCAAAACAACAACAGCGAGTGGACATAGTGTTATATTTAGCCATTCATGTGACATATGTGTGGATTATACCAAAAGTAATTCAAGACATTAGCACTTGTGGGTATGCAATAACTGTTTCACTATACTCATCATAAAAGATTAAATAACCTGGTAAAATATAAACTAAATTAAAAGGAGATCATTAAATGACTGTGTGAACAACATGTTGAAGTTATACATTTGGGACTTCAGAAAGCAGGTCAAAATTCAGTTCAGGTCACTCTTATTCAGTTGTATTCATGTTTTCATCTTACCAGGATCTACAGTTGTCTGAGTAGGACTCTCCTGACTTGTACAACTTGTTTTTCAGCAGACACGGACACTGATCTTGTGCAATACAGCCAGTTTTACTGATGTCATCAAAGACAGTTCCTGAGGGGAGATAATAATCATTTATTTCATGTTTTACGTCAGCACCAGGAATGATTGAGATAAGTTGTGAATGAACAAAGCAGGTGTATACTGTAGTGTACAATGTGTAGTCTACCGTTAGGGCAGGCGCAGCCACTCCTGTAGTCTCTGTTACAGGTCTGGCTGGCCTGAGGGGTGGAGCAGCTGTCAACACATGGACTGCTATACTCCATGAACTCCATGTTGTTTGGACATGTCTTGGCTGTGGAGACAAAGACTTAAACATTGCTGTACCAGGACAATCAAGCCATGTTGCAATCAACACAGCAACTGATGCAGAACATTCAAGTCAACTGCAAAAAAGCATCTCTCTTACGGCAAAACGTTGCATTCCTCCACTGTTCTGTCTTGCCCCCTGCATAGACACACTGTCTGGAGTATTCTGATATGGTTTTGCAGAGAGTAGTAGGTTCTTTTGAGTAGCACATATCATTCCTGCAGACTTTATTGAAGGAGTTCACGTCCAAAAGGTCTCTGCATCTTCTGAAAGGAGGTCTGGAGAAGATCTGGTCACAGAGTTGCTGAAAAAAACAAAATCAATCAATGTGTTATAAAAATCCAAATAGCTGTTTCTATCAAACTATAAACAGATACTTAGCTGCACAATCAACTCTGGCAGCCAACTGAGATACAAGTTGACCCCTTGCTGTAGGGAAAGCCTCTGGATGTTTGCACAGACTGGGCTGACAACATCTTTTGTATTCAAAATGGTTAATGGCTGAATTTATATATATTCTGATCTCATAGAGAATTAGTTTGTAGTCTGATGATTCACTCTTCCAAGCAAATCCAGAAACACAGGTTCACTGGTTCACACACTGCTTATCTTACACTATTACAATAACACGTAATAAATGGTGTAACAGGACATATGTTCTGGTTCATATTAGTGTAAAGGAATATTTTAGTCTTGTTACAGTATATAGAGTTTAGTGACTTGTCCTCGGGAATCTGTTTCTGGTTAAAGTGTATTCCTGCCTGTAATGTGATCCATAGCTTCTCAGGAAGACACAGGTCAAGAGGTCATCTGATGTCTTGTGGGGGGAGAAGCTTGGCTCATGTGGGTTTGCAATACAACGAGTCTTTGTCTCGACATCTGGCATGCATTAAAGGAAAACCCGTGTGTTTTAGGGCCCTCCTCTTCTTACATATAGATGGGTTCTTGGCGCTTTTGTCTTCAGAGTTGGCTGGTATCTTACATGAGAACTGTAGTATACTGTGATCTCTCCGGCCGTACGAATTCTCAATAAATATCAGTGTATTGACTAAGGCGAATCCAGTTTCCCTCATTTCATGATTGGCTCAACATTGCTGCAATGAAGTTTTTACTTCACAATTAGTATTTAGTGTGGGACATGTCTCCTTACTTTAATGTTCAAAAAGCTCTCTATTTGTCTCTTACTGCCTGTGCTGCAGCACCTCTTTTCATTTGATTGGTTAACTTGGGTTTGGAACCATGGCCATGCCTCAACCACACCTCTGACCCCTCTGCTTAGCTACTTGTACCTGGTCATCCGCCCTCATTTGTCTCAGATGTCACCACAGACAGACCATGCCGAAACGTACATTCACAGTTCAAAAATTCGACAAAGGCTGAAGTTCATATTTTGAAAGAATCCACTCACCACGGCTCCTCAATGGCAAACTAACCCAACAGATTCAGACACTCTTTTTGAAACCAGTCATCCTCCAGGCATGACACATAACAGACAACAGCATAGACCCAGTGGAGACGCTCAGCGGTCAGAACAAAGGCCCACGGGCATCTCCACTCAAGACAATCTCTCCCGATGGGTTCCATCACAGGCCCTCCACCACCTCTACGGCCACAGCCTGCTCACGCAGGGGGGGTTGGGGTGGTTTGTACTTCCCTAATGCCTCCACCCTTTGTCTGTCATGTCTCTTAGATAATCTCAGTTTTTTGGCTTGTAATAAATGCTGAGAATACAAGTATCACCGGGGTCAGGCAAACTGTTCTAAAAACCCTTGGGTGCAGATACACCATTCCAGGGGGTCCAGCCTGGTCTTCAATGCAGGTGTTTAAAGTGAAAGGTGGGTATCATTCGTGTTAGGAGAAAAAAACCCTTCTGTCTTCCTAACATTCTTGACTCCGTCTTATTGGCGGGCTGTTCCAGCTCAAATGGTGGTGGTATGGTCCTTTCTTGTGAAACAAATCTAAATGCAATCTTAAAGGTCCCATGTCATGGCCATTTCTACTGATCATAATTCCATTGTTGAGGTCTACTAGAATAGATTTACATTGTTCGATGTTCCAAACTCACATTGGTTTCTCAAACAGCATCTCTGTATAGTATGTGCATTCACTCTCTGTCCTAAACGGCTTGTTGGAGCTCCTGCCCCCCCCCCCTCCCTATGAGCCCAGTGGCCGTCTGCGAGACAGCGAGACACAGCGAAACCCAGCCAGAAACCAGCCTGAGCACAAACACACACCTGCAGCACAGAGTTTGTGTGTGTGCTCACACACAGACTCACAGCCTCGCCGCGTCCCACCGTGTCAGGGAGGAGAAATCGGCGGAGCTGCAGCTGAGAAAAGATTGAGTGTGTGTGTGAGGAAGTAACGGCTCTGTGGACGTAACATAACGGCTCCACGGATTGGTCCATTTGGGTATGGACACGTCACTGTACCCAGGAAGAAAACAATGGAAAGAGAAATGTCCAACGAGGCGTTCTGGGGCAGCATAGACAGGTATTTTCTGTGTTAGAGTTTTACTCGCTACAGGGTGTACTTTGAGGGTTTGTGACTCTGCTGACCGTTTACATGCAGAAAAACCTTCATAACACAAAAGGGGACGGGTAATAACCGGAAAAGCATGACATGGGACCTTTAATGTTACATTCTGGGCCTTTTTTCAAGCTTGGCATGGATAGTATAGTATAGGGCAGTGGTTCTCAAATGGGGGTACGCGGACCCCTAGGGGTACGTTGGAGTACTGCAGGGGGTACGTGAGATTTATTTTATGTTAATGAAAACAAATATTTAAAAAAATATATATATATACCAATTTTGGGAAAAGTAAGGAAGTTTGAGCAGTGTGGGTTTTATATGAACAGAGTTACACATATTTAAAAACGCGAAGTGTAATAACTGCAGTTTGCCTCCCTGTCAGAATGACAAAGATCCTCAGTGAAGCTCAAGCCCATATTTCACTACATTGTAAGTACAACTTATTAAAAAGATGAGTTCAATGCAACTAATGTCGTCTTAGTGTTATTGCATGATGTTAAAATTGGTTTGCCATGAATTTAGTGATGGATTGTAAACATTTGAAATGTAGCATTTAAGTGTTTCTCAGTTACAAGGTTGTTGTTTTAATAAATCAGACACCGATGGTGCAGCGCTGTACTGTACCTCTTTATATAGGCATTTCTTCCCTAACTTGTGCGCTGATCAGGGGGTACTTGGCTGCATTTTTTTTTCAAAGGGGGTACATTATTGAAAAAAGTTTGAGAACCACTTGTATAAGGAATCTGATCCCTCTAACAAATGACTTCATGAGATGTTAAGGGAACTTGTTTGGAGTGAGGAGTTACCTTATCGTCACAGCTCTGGACTGTGGTGGTTGCGGGCTCCTCACAACGCTCTGTTGGCCCATCCACCTTGTGGGTGTCAGCAAAGTCGCTCACGGACAGCTGAGCGCCTACAGACAATCACACATTATGGACAGCACTTTGATGTAAATAAATACTTGGAACACAGTTTGCACCCATTTTAAAGCAGGGAGGGTTTTTATTCCTTAGTCACATGGTAGCATGAAAGCAGCATCAGCTAAAACTTCAAGAGAAATTTGCACAGGCTGCACCTTTGCTAAAGATGTCTCTTGTCCGTTAGGAATGCTATTTGATGGTGATTTATAAATCAATTAAGTTAATAAATTAAGTAAATGTTCATTTTAAATAAAAAAAATATTGATTCTATCCATCATTGGAAGAAAAGGCCTAATTATATTCAGTGTGATTATGAAACATTTAACGAGACACAGGATTGAGCTAGTGCAGGCCTGTGATCCCACGTTGAGTACAGTGAGAAAAATCTTACCATTTTTCATCAGATCATTGGGCACACCGTCAAAGTTTCCACAGAGTCCACATATCTTGTTCTGGTATTTCTCATCAATTTCAATCTGTGAACATGGACGAAATATAGAGAAGTCATTGGCGAAACACAAGTTATAAATGAATCATTCATTATTCAAAGCAGGCTTTTAAGATGAAGCAAAATACTATTATAACATATTTTGACATACCAAATAACTTTTCCTATGTAATCCATATAAGATTTTGAGTAGGTCATACTCATGTGCTCTGTCAACTCTTTGGCATTGCTACGGTAGGAGAGTAACGTTTTGCTTTCCAAGCTGGTGCATGACCTGTTATTGCAAAATGCACTCTTTTATATTCATATTGTTTGCTTATCTCTAGGACATAGCCTGTCACACAAATTCCCTAAGTGACTCACTGCTGAACTCATCCAATATTTGAGTTAAGGCTTGGATGGCATCAGATTTATATAATATGTCGCGAGCCAAATACAACATGCTCACAAGCAAAGCTTACAGGTGACCAAAGGTTATTGGAAAGCATAAACACTTTATTCTGTGTACTTTCAAATATGACATTCATCACATTAACTCATCCCATATACATGTATATGGCCAAGCTTTAGAAACAACAATAGCTAATACTATGCCACTTGATTTTGGCACTGCATTCTTTCACAGCTATCAAAACCACACACATTGGGAAACTTGAAATAAGGGATGCGGGTTTTGTGAGCAATACTAAGTTCTTGTCTTTATTTCCAAATAAATGGCCTTATAATGGTACCTTTAAATGCCATAGCTGAGCCGCTATCATTCTTTCAGATTGGAAGGGTATTAAAGTGGTACAGTGCCGGTAACTAGAAGGCTTAATATATTGAGAGGAAAGAAAGTGTATCAATTGAATCGCTAAATAAAAGTGTTTAAATGGATCAGCACCAACTCTATATTTAAACAGTTGTAGTTAACTGTGTCAAGTATGTTTGCCTTTCGTCACACGCCACTATTAATATGAGTGAACTCCTGCTCCCCACTAAACTTGTTCATTCTTCATCAACCTTTTCAGGGGTTGTGATTTCTTGGAGGAACAAGCTCTTTCAAAGTGTGGCGATAAACAAAATAGCTTGTAAGATAGGTTTATTGTTTTATTGTTTTTGTTCGATCGTTTGGGCCTTTTCTTATGAGTTGTTGCTTTTATTAAAGAAATAAATAATACGAGCCTTATCCTTTAAGAATAATTGTGTTTCTTTGTTTTCATATGTATTCCAAGCATGTGCACAAACTGGGGTTTTCTAAGGCATATGTGTGAGAAATGAAGAGTGATTTTGTATGTCAATACAGCTGAACACAGAACTGGACAGAAGTGTGTGCTACATACGTCCAGGGAGTCGTCCAGGTTCCAGGTCACTGTAATTCCCTGCTTAGCTTCCACAATGATATTAAAATCCGTCCGCATGACGCTCACGCCGAATGTGACATGTGGCAGAGTCACCCTGCAGAGAGTAAGTGTACACATATGAACAAATATGTAACATCTGGAAACTGTCTCAATGCCATTTGCAGGTTGCATAAAGTTTCTGACTAATCAAAGCTGTGTTCAGGAAATGTCTGCATTCAAGGATTACTGATTTATTACTGATAGATTGATAGAATGATTATAATATCTTTCATGTAACCAACTTAGGTGAAAAACAACAAAGTACAAAACCAACCAATAACCCAAGATTGACAAAGTCTGACTTAATTATAGTCTTTAAAATGTGAAGTGGTGCTTTTTCATTTTTCTGCATGCAAAACCTCGCACTAATTATTTATATGAAGTTTTGATCACATAGAGTAATTTTCTACCGATTGTGGATTTGAGTAAAGATGCATCTCCAAGTTATTCCCATTGTAGTTAAAGGAACTTTATATCTGAACTTTATCTGCTTGCTAAGTATCTACAACATTGGGAAAGTCATTTAAATACGGTTTGCAGTAAAGCAGTCAGAAGTCATTTGTTGTGAAGGAACCTGAAGAATCTTTACTCGATGTTGGATTTTTATAAAGCTTTCAAGCAGTTATCACATTCCTGCGATTGCCCTGCGAATGGAGTTTTCAGAAGGAGAAAGGAGTTAGCTATGTCCGTGACCACTGCAGACCCTCCATCCACAGAGGCAGACCGAGATCCAAAAATAGCTACTCCTGCTTCCATAGCGTTGCACTGAATGTAAATGTCTAATCAAGGAAACATTATCAACATTATCAACACAGTCTCAGGCTGAAAGAAGAACTAATGAGTTTTCCTTTTTTGGAAGTTTTTCCATGTACGATGTGAGGGTCTAAGGACAGAGGGTCTAAGGACAGAGGGTCTAAGGACAGAGGGTGTCGTATTGTCATACTGATAGTCTGTACAAACTGTGAAGTCCACTGAGACAAATGTAACATTTGTGATATTGGGCTATATAAATAAACATTGATTGATTGATGAGGTAAAATGTCTCAGGGAAACATGTGGTGGACTGATCTGGACTGGACTTACGTCTTGCCATCGACTATCACTGAGCTGATGGACAGCTCCACCACAGAGCCTTCAAGCGTCATGATAATTGTGCTAATGGTGGGGATGTCATCGATGACTGTGCGCCTCATTTGGAGGTTTAACTCTTTGTAGCTGTTATTACACTCGAAGACCAAGACATGGTTACAGTTGGAGGCCAGCTGGAAGAAATCTCCATCAAAGGTCTTCCATTGGTAATGACCCCAAGTCGTGCACACTCGGCCGATCTTATTTTCGTTAGCTGAAACGAGATTAACATCAGAACATCTTTTTAACTGATATGAAAGGGTGTGCAAAAATATAATGCATGTACACAGTTAACTCAGGCTCCCTGTCAGAAGAGAAGGAATTATTTACTGTAGTAAAGAGAAGACATTTTAATTGAAATGTTTCCTACAACAAAAGCAGTGCATCAGCTGGTTTAGTTCTTCACTGAATATTGAAGTCTGATGATGCTTACAATGAGCAAACAGGGACATGTCCTCTGATTGGACCCTATTATCCTAGATTAGTATTGGCCATCTGCTCGGTCTGATGGGCAGTTGGACCAGTACTCTAAGACATATTTTAGTGCTATTGGTGGCATTTTAAACTGTGACTGTTTATTAGATTGTAGCGTCTTTTTGGCCTTTTAACTGTAGAATAGTTTTAATGAGATATTTGTTTTGTAGATCTGAAGTTTAGCACACTTTGTCAATACAATATTTTGTCCACACAGACTTATTCATTTGAATGGTTTTGCTACTTTATACTGTCCCTGTCATTTTGGAATGTGCCTTGTTTTCATTTTCTGTAGCCTAATTTTGGGGGTACAATTTATTTTTAGTAAATATATACTAATATAAATAAACTAATGTATGTAATGTAATGTATATATTACATTTGTATAGTCTCACTCGTATTGTTGTGACTGGTCTATAAAATACCTAAAAATACATTTTAAACAGGTATGTAAGAAATGGTGAGATGCAATGTTAATAATCATATGCAAAATATATAGTATATTAATGCTTGGGTGAACTAAACCCAACATGCCATAGACTAACAATCAAATGGATAGGTAATAATCACATAAACTCAAACTCATCAAAATTCAAAATCTTTGGAGCTGGCTGTTGAAACATGACATTAGTCTGTGTTTGGTATGATGATGGGTAACCTGTAATCAACTGGTTCTGCAATGAAAGCCAAAGTAAGACAATTATGTTATGTAATGTATTTGTAGTTTATTTTTATATTTTACAGACAAATAAAAGGAAAATATTAAAATATATTGAGTACGTCATATTTCCTTAATCATAAACCAAAATACATTTCTGTTAACGTCCAGTTTTCCTCTCTGTGACCTTTTCCAATCATCTTTTAGTCTATCTATAATATCTATCTGTAATAGTGTGAATCTGTAAGCGTTTCCCAGGTCCCCACTCACCTATCTGAGAGACTGAGCCGACAAGCAGCGTCAGGAAGATGATCCATGATCCTATGGTCCCCATGTTTGCTCCTGAGGACTGAACCACTGTGACACTACTCACCTGGAGGGCAAATCCTTTTATAACCATGAGCTCAGAGAGAAAGAGAGTTAGGCAGCTTCACTATTTGTCCCTCCTTCACTCTAAATGTCTTAAGAGAGGTTGGTATTTGCATATGCAATGAATACCTTTGGTACACACAAGATTGCTATTTGTTTGCTCAGCAAACATATCATCACCTCTATCACTGCACTTGATCCGTTTACAGGCCTCCGCTGAACCACAGACCTTTCAGCTGGTATGGATCGAGATGAGCTGCCTAGCTGTCTTGGTGCTGTCTTGTCGTGTAAGGTCCATGTCCTGACCTTGCTTATGTGAACCCTGTGGAGCACTTCAGCAAACTTGAATTTATCACACGTTCTTTTATTCAATCAATCAATCAATCAATCAATCAATGTTTATTTATATAGCCCAATATCACAAATGTTACATTTGTCTCAGTGAACTTTACAGTTTGTACAAAATATCAGTATGACAATACGACACCCTCTGTCCTTAGACCCTCACATCGTACAAGGAAAAACTTCCGAAGAAAACCCACAGTTTAAAGGGAAAAATGGGAGAAACCTCAGGGAGAGCAACAGAGGAGGGATCCCTCTCCCAGGACGGACAGACGTGCAATAGATGCCGTGTGTAAATTGAAAAGATAATACATTTGCAACATAGGTAGGCCAAATGTTTGGAAATGCATGTGTGTATAATAGGAAGATGAATCCACGAGGATATCCATCCAGGACCTATGATCCAGGACCACAGCCACGACTCAAGATCCAGGGCTCGCGATCCAGGACAGAGGAGCGCAGGATCATCCATGACTCCGGATCCCGGCGTATATAGACACCAAAAAGAAAGACATTTGGGGAAGCTGGGTTAATCGGAACATGAGAGTACACAGGTATAGACAGAGAGAAGGAAGAAGTAAGATGTCCCCCGACAAACTAAGCCTATATCAGCAAAACTAGGGGCTGAATCTAATCAGCCCTAACTATAAGCTTTATCAAAAAGGAAGGTCTTAAGCGCACTCTTAAAAACGGATAGGGTGTCTGCCGCCCGAACACAAACTGGAAGCTGATTCCACAAATGTGGAGCTTGATAAGAAAAGGCTCTGGCTCCCATTGTACTTTTAGAGACTCTAGGAACAACCAACAACCCTGCATTCTTGGAACGCAATGCCCTAGTAGGACAGTAGGATATAATGAGTTCTTTAAGGTAAGATGGCGCCTGCCCATTAAGGGCTTTGTAGGCGAGAAGAAGAATTTTAAATTATATCCTGTGTTCTATAGGGAGCCAGTGTAAGGCAGCCAGAACAGGAGTAATGTGGTCCCTTTTCCTAACTCTGGTTAGTACACGAGCTGCAGCATTTTGAATCAGCTGAAGCGACTTGACTGACTTCTTGGTACACCCTGATAATAAAGAGTTACAATAATCCAGCCTTGAAGTAACAAATGCATGGACTAGTTTCTCTGCATCGTTTTGAGGCAAGATATGCCTGATTTTTGCAATGTTACGTAGATGGAAGTAGGCGGGACTTGACATTGATTTTATGTGGGCGTTGCAGGATAAATCCTGATCAAATATAACACCAAGATTCCTTACAGTCTCACTGGAGGCCAAATTAATGCCATCCATAGTTAGTATATCCTTAGATAATTTGTTTCGTAGATTATTTGGGCCAAGTACAATAACTTCAGTTTTGGTCGTGTTTAACATCAAAAAGTTTAAGGTCATCCACGTTTTTAAGTCCTTAAGGCAGTCTTGAATTTTATTTAGATGATTAATTTCATCTGGCTTGATTGATAAATATAGTTGAGTATCATCCGGATAACAATAAAAATGTACAGAATGATTCCTTATAATATTGCCTAACGGAAGCATATATAATGTGAACAAAATAGGTCCGAGCACTGAGCCCTGTGGCACTCCATGGCTAACTTTGGTTTGCATGGAAGATTCATCATTGACCCGTACAAACTGAGAGCGTTCAGATAGATAGGACCTAAACCAGCCTAAAGCAGTTCCCTGTATGCCAACTAAGTGCTCTAGTCTTTGCAATAAGATATCATGGTCGATAGTATCAAATGCAGCACTGAGATCGAGCAAAACAAGAATAGAGACACGTCCCTTGTCAGAAGCTATTAGAATGTCATTTGTGACTTTAACCAGAGCTGTCTCTGTGCTATGATGTGTTCTAAAGCCAGACTGAAAATCTTCAAATAAATCATTGTTTTTTAAATAATCACACAACTGTTTTGCGACCGCTTTCTCAAGAATCTTTGAGAGGAACGGAAGATTGGAAATAGGTCTATAATTGGCTAAAACCTCTGGATCGAGGTTGTGCTTTTTAAGAAGCGGTTTTATCACTGCTACTTTGAATGATTGTGGAACATAGCCTGATAATAAAGACATATTCATAATGTTTAATAAATAAGTGCTAATTAATGGAAAAACTTCCTTCAACAGCTTAGTTGGAATTGGGTCTAACATACACGTTGATGGTTTAGAAGAGAGAATCATTGAATTTAATTGTTCAAGGTTTATGGCTGAAAAGCATTCTAGTTTACTATCTAGTGTAATATTAGAACTTACGTTTCCGGGAGCTTTTGATAACACTATACTGGTCAAAGGCAAGAGGTCATTAATTTTGTTTCTAAGAGTAACAATTTTATCGTTAAAAAAGCACATAAAATCATTACTACTGAGTGCTATGGGAATAGAAGGCTCAATCGAGCTGTGGCTTTCTGTCAGCCTGGCTACAGTGCTGAAAAGAAATCTTGCATTATTCTTATTCTCATCTATTAATGAAGAGTAGTAGGCTGCTCTCGCTTTACGCAGTGCTTTCTTATATTAATTGAGAGTAATATGCCAATTAAACGAGATTCTTCAAGTTTAGTGGAACGCCATATCCTTTTAAGTTGTCTCGACTTTTGCTTTATTTTGCGGGTTTCGGCATTATGCCATGGAGCTAATCTATGTTGTTTTATTTTCTTCTTTTTCAAAGGAGCAACAGAGTCTAATTTTATTCGCAGCGCATCTGTAGCACTATCAACAACATGATCAATTTGGGGTGGTCTACATTTTGTATAAGTTTCCTCCCTTACATGCAGACATGCTATCGAGTTAAGTATTGGTGGAATCTCTTCCTTAAATTTGGCTATAGCACTAACAGATAGGTTTCTGCTGCAGGAGCTTTTGACTAATGCTTTGTAGTCTAGTAACAGTACTTCAAAAGTTACTAAGAAATGGTCGGATAAAGCAGGATTATGCGGTTCGACTAATAGTTGCTCAATTTCAATACCATAAGTCAGAACAAGGTCGAGAGTGTGATTATAGCAGTGGGTTGGTTTATTTACACTCTGACAAAAACCAACAGAATATAATATAGAGTTAAATGCGTAAGGCTATTTTTATCATCGTCAACATGAATATTAAAGTCACCTACGATAATTACTTTATCTGTTTTAAGAACCAAAGTCAAACAAGCCTGAACACATTGAGGCCACAGGCTGAACACGTTGAGGCCACAGGCTGAACACGTTGAGGCCACAGGCCGAGGAACACGTTGAGGCCACAGGCTGAACACGTTGAGGCCACAGGCTGAACACATTGAGGCCACAGGCTGAACACGTTGAGGCCACAGGCTGAACACGCGCGCCAGACATACACACCTGTCGCTGCTGTGTGGAGGAGATTTCGCAATGGAGGAGTCCCGCGGCTGAAGGCCGCCATCCGCTGGGGAGACCTACACAGCTGTTTTCTGCTTCTGCCGGTGCGGAGGCCTGATCAGGGGATATCGCGGAGAAACCGGAGTGTTGCCACACTGCTGGTTGCCTATTCCTTGTGCTGTCCGTGGTTTTGTTTCGGGAACTTCGTGGATGCTGTTGTGCTGAACTGGGAAAATGGCAAATGTCGTGTTTCTGCTGTGTCTTTTTTTGACTGTGCTGGACAATGAGAAGATCGGTAGTCATCCTGAAAAATCTGCTGGATTCGGGTCTGTTCTGTCGCCGGCAGTGGACATCCCCTGTACAGGTTCGGATGGGTTGCACAACATTTGCTGGTTGCACTGTCGCGGACATTCATCTCGTCAAATGTCTGTCTTTCTCACTTTCCTGCCACGATGGTCCTTCAGAATTGTTTTTTGAACTCTAATCTCACTTTCGCGAAGTTTTCTGGTGACTCTAAAACAGTTGACAATGTTTGTGTGTTGATTAAGAGGAAAAGGTGCGTGGTATTTTTATTGTTGTTGCTATCGGCAGTGCTGGAATTGGGCCGGTACTCACCGGTACGCAGTACCGGCACTTCTGGTTCTGACCCATGGAGTACCGGCACTTCTTGCTCAGTACCGGCATGCTGGCGGTACTCCGGTACTCATGCACCGTGCCATTACTCAACACTCTCCCGCCGTTCTTATTATACATCCATATATATATATAGCTACAGCCGCCCGGTACTCAGTAGATGCGTCATGAGGTGCCGAACGGACATTCTCATCGCTCTAACCGCTGGAGTTTCACAGCGGCTGTCAGCTGTTTACTCCTGTCATTCAAACAGAACGTGCTGGAGAGGGGGCGGGGCTTATCTTCTCCATGTAAATACTGTGGTGGAAACGACTATGTCAAAATTAACCTATTTGACCGTGATTTAATAGTAATACACGTTTCAAAATAATAATAATAATAATGCCGAAGTAACAACATACTGAAAACTGTTAGTAAAACCATGTTTTAATGCTTTACAATTTACATACCTAGATGCACGTGTGTTGTGTTTATGCAGTGCAACTCCCACCCAGTGGGTGGCTATGTAGAGTGATAGAACAGAGCAGGCACGCCCCCGAGAGAAGGAAAGCAAGTCACGTCACAAATTAGCATTTCTAAAATGTTAGCGTGGATTAATAAAAGTGCATAAAGACAGTGGTTGTCGCCGGAAGAAACTTCAAATACAGAGAATGCTGTGCCTGTGTTGGAAATTGTGTCTGATGGGGAGCTTTCTTTGGTTGATCCTCCTGCTCCAAGTTCTAGTGCATTAGCATTAGCACTAGCTCCGCCGCCTCCTCCAGAGCCTCTAACGTTAGCTGCTGCTGGCTCAACTGCCACCACCAACACCGGGCAAAGCGATGCACCTGACTGCTGGACAACGGACCAGGTGCAATATTTTTGCAAGACCAATGCATGGCTCCTTCTTAAAGATAAGAAGCTAGGATGTCGGATATGCAGAGATGTCAAATCTTTGGGAATACACACTGGACAAGGACTGAAACTGTCAACTGAATGGGGTGAGTGTGCAGTGTCTCATTTCGGTGTTGACAAGGGCAAACAACAAGCTAGCCTGAGAAAAAAAATCAAAGAACATAAAGAATCACAAGCCCATGTAAAAGCTGCTGACATCCTTACATCTGCTTCATGTGAAACTATTCAACATCAAGTGCAGTCTATGCATAAATCTGAATTAGACACCACTATCAGAGTTTTTCGAACGGCATATAAAATTGGCAAACATAGCCGGCCATTCACAGACATGCCAATTGATTTGAATGTACAGAAACTGAATGGGCTGAACGTGGGCAGGGTTTTGCACTCCAATAAAACCTGTGGCGAAATCATCGACCACATAGCTCATGAGCTGAAGAAAAAATGGCAAAAGACATTACAGAAAACCAAAGAAAACTCTGTGTTTTGGTCGATGAATCTACCACTATTAGTGGTAAAACGGTGCTTGTTGTGTGTCTACGCTCAGCATTAGCTGATGCTGAGCCCGAAACGTTTTTTTTGGGAGCTGATCGAGTTGGATGGAACAACGGCTGATGACATCACAAAGGCGTTAATGGAGTGTCTTGGAAGAGATTTTAACGAGGACTTTTTAGGTCAGTGTTTCGTTTCTTTTGCATGTGATGGGGCTTCAGTCATGCTAGGGAAGAGAACAGGCGTTGCTACCCAGTTGTGTAGTAAATTCCCAAGCCTGTTTGTGTGGCACTGCTCCAATCATCGTCTAGAGCTGGCAGTTGGGGATGTGGTCAAGGAGGTCTCAGGGCTCAATCATTTCCAGATCTTTTTTGACAAACTCTATTCCTTGTTCCATGCCTCCCCCAAAAATCAGAGGCAGTTAGCGCAGTGTGCGCAAGCAGTCGGACAGCGTCTCCTGGTGATAGGGCGTGTTTTGTCCATCCGCTGGGTGGCTTCAAGTGAAAGGAGCGTCAGAGCAGTCTGGGAAAACTACCGAGTGCTTCATGATCACTTCACAAATGCTGCAAACGACACGAGCATGGATTCCAGAGACAGAGCAAAGTACAAGGGCCTGGATGATGTGCTCACATCTGCAACGTTTGTCAGCAATCTGGGACTGATGTACGATGCGCTCACAGAGCTCAGCGACCTCTCTCGGCAACTCCAAAAAAGAGAGATGACACTGCCTACAGCAGATAGGCTCTTAACTCGAGAAATACGAGTTTTTGAATCCATGGTCACCATGCCTGGCCCACACATGACTACAGTTCATACAGCTCTAGCTGAGAAGTCCTTCAAGGGTGTTGCCCTGCGTGAGAATGGCAGGCTTGTACAGATTCATGCAGGTCAGTTTTTCCGCAGTATGGTAGAGAATCTGAGACACAGAATGACTTCCACAACCTCCTCTCATGTCAGCACAAGAGAAATCCCATTACATGGCCGGGAGGCCCGGGACAATCAGCTAATCCAGGACATGAAAGTTATCCATCCTGGAAGTTGGCCTGAAGAGGAGTTAGACGTACAGTATGGGGACGTAGAGGTGCTACGTTTGTGCGAAGTGCTGAAAGTGGACAGAAGAGAGACTGTTCAGGGCTTTCGCGAATACAAGGAAACCAGGGCATCCCGTACACCTGCTGCCATGGAGCCTCTACTGAAAGCAGTCCGAACCATCGCTGTCTCCACTAGTGAGTGTGAGCGGGCATTCAGCTGCATGAACGATATCCTTACTGCAAAAAGGAATGCTCTCTCTGTCAGCCGACTGTCCAGCCTGGTTTTCATTAAATGTAATGGACCATCACTAGGACAGTTCAATCCGGAACAGTATGTGAGGTCCTGGCTGGCAAAGGGAAGGAGAAGTGCTGATGAAAGAGCCTGTCCAGCTCCAGCCCCTGATACTGATGTCCCCAAGGCCTTCTGGAGCCTTTTCTAACAATGTGAAGTATATTGCAAAGCAGCTCACCCAGTGAGAAGACTTTTGGCATAATGTGCCGATTTGTACAGATCCTGGAGATAGAAGGACTTCAGACCAACCAGGGAGTTATCTGATCAGCTTGGTGTTCAATGTAACTCTTTACCATGGCTCAGACTTTGTTACTTGCAGTTACAGTTTCTCATTTTAGATTGTGCACATTTTGCATTTGTTTTTACATGTTCTTTGTTCATGCTCTTTATCATTTTTCTGAGTTGGAAAGTTAGATTGCATCATAGTTTACTTTATACATATTTGTATTCTTCAGTGGTGAAGTATATTGCAAAGCAGCTCAGCCATGTGAGAAGACTTTTGGCACTTTTTCGTTTTTCGTTTTCTGAGTTGGAAAGTTAGATTGCATTCAAAATGTACAGAAATACTTAATTTTGTTAAAGCTTTTTATAAAAAATGCTTCTGACCAGAGCTTTGTTTCCTTGTCATTAATGTTGAACACCACCAGAGGGGCTCTCACCTGAAAGGTCTCTGCTTCATGTGTCTTCAGCAGAAGATCTAGACTTTGATTGCTATATTTTCAGTTAATATTGACCTTACTGAGCTTTAGCCATATCCGCTGCCTATCATAAAAAATGTTAAGTACAGTGAACCTTTCTAAAATATACAGTAGTAAAGAGACAAACCCACCAGCATTATAGTAGCCAAATTCTTGTTTGTGGGCTGTATATATAAAATTGACTTGAAAAAGTTGCTGATTTTAGAGTACTGGCACCTTTTTCATTCCAATTCAAGCACTGGCTATCGGGGAATGTACAGCCAAATCCGGGTCCACCTAGTACTTTTAGTCAAATAGCTACTCCTGCTGATTTTATTTCTAGATCGGGGTTAGGTTTAATTCATTTAAATGTGCGTAGTCTGTTACCTAAATTAGATTTTGTCCGTATTTGGGCGAGTTCAACTGATGCTGATGTCATTGTCTTATCAGAAACGTGGCTTGACAAATCCATCCTGGCCTCTGACATTTACATAAATGGTTACAATGTATATCGCACTGACCGTCCTAAAAAAGGTGGTGGCGTTGCCATTTATGTGAAAAATAAGTTTTGTGTAACAAATATGGTTTCCAAATCGGTTAGTAAACAACTGGAATTTTTAGCTGTGAATGTCGAAGTCACAAAGGGTCAACAGGTAATGGTGGTGGGTTGCTACAGACCCCCCTCAGCTGTCAAGGACTCCTTATCTTCACTGGCAAAACTGTTATCTCAACTTTCCTACAAGGAAATAGTGCTGCTTGGTGATTTTAATTGGGACTGGTTAACTTCTGTGTCAGAGGACTTTAAAAACCTGTGTACCTCTTTGAACATTACTCAGATTGTAGATAGTCCTACTCGCCCAAACATTAAGTCCCCAAATAAATCCTCCTTAATTGATCTCATTTTAACAAATGTGCCACATAAATACTCATCTGTGGGAGTATTTGCTAATGATGTGAGTGACCACTGTGTTGTAGCCACAATTAGGGACACTAAGATCCAAAAAGTGAAACCACGCATTATCACAAGGAGAGATAAAAAACACTTTGTGGAGCAGGGTTTTTTACACGATCTGTTTGATTTTGATTGGGGTAAGATCAATCTGTGTGCGGATGTAGAAACTGCATGGTCTTATTTTTATCTTGGTTTTATGAAAATTATAGATAAACATGCACCTCTGCGTAAATTCAGAGTGAAGGGTCGAGACAATCCCTGGTTTTCCGCTGAACTATCCAGTCTCCTTCATGAGAGAAACAATGCCTGGGCTAAGGCTAGGAAATCAGGCTCAGAGGTAGAATGGCTACGCTTTAGGCAGCTAAGAAATAGCTTCACATCACAAATAAAAAGTGCTAAATCAAAGTTCTATTTGTCAGTTACCACAGAAAACCTGAATAATCCTAGGAAATTTTTGGAAAGCCATAAAATAGATTTCCACTGGTGATATTCCAAATGAGCTACCTCCATGCCTTACCACAGAATCTGGCATTATATCAGACAGGGCTACTATGCTCAATTGTTTTAATAAGCATTTTGTGTCTTGTGGCTCGCTGTTTGATTCTGTCACTGACTGTGCTTCTGCTTCTGTGAACGCTCCAATCCTTGAACAATGTGGTCTGGAAAACCCTTTCAGTTTTACCCCTTTTACTGTTGGTGTTGTCCATGATATTTTATCCAAGTTAGATCCTAGGAAACCGGCTGGCCCGGACAACCTAGAACCTTTCTTTTTAAAGATAGCTGTAGATTTTATTGCTCCACCTCTTACTTCTCTTTTTAACCTCTCCCTCAGCACTAACACAATTCCTAAAGTATGGAAGTCTGTTTATGTCTTGCCTTTACTGAAAGGAGGGGAGGCAACTATTTTAAATAACTATAGGCCAATCTCGAAATTGTCAGTTCTGGCTAAAGTGCTTGAACGACTAGTGAGTGAGCAAGTAAAGGAGTTTTTATGTATAAATGATATCCTGTCGAAACATCAGTCGGGCTTCAGGAAAAAACATAGCACCATCACTGCCACAATGAAAGTTGTAAATGACATCACTAGTTTTTTAGATAATAAGCAGAGTTGTGCAGCTCTGTTTATTGATCTCTCTAAAGCGTTTGACACCGTTGATCATCGCATTTTAAAACAGAGGCTACTCAGCATTGGCTTGTCCAGCCTTGCAGTGGGGTGGTTTGTGAACTACCTCTCTGAAAGGTCCCAATGTGTTCACTTTGATGGGCTCACTTCTGAGTGGTTGAGCATTTCTAATGGTGTACCTCAGGGTTCTGTTCTAGGTCCACTTTTATTCTCCATTTATATTAATAGCTTGGGTGATAATGTGGAGGAAGCTACCTTACATTTTTATGCGGATGATACTGTGATGTATTGTGCAGGTACCTCAGTTAAGGAGGCTGTTGTTAAATTACAGACTGTTTTTAACACTGTTCAGACTCAGCTCTCAGCGCTTAAGCTTCTTTTAAATGTGGATAAAACCAAGTTAATGCTCTTTTCAAAAGCTAAAAAGTCACCAGAGCCTGTTTTAGATATTGTAACCATGCAAGGAAAAAAACTTGAAGTGGTAACCTCTTACAAATACCTTGGTATCTGGCTTGATGACTGTCTTTCTTTTAAACTGCATGTAAATAACCTGCTTAAAAAACCGAGGGTTAGGCTAGGTTTTTTTTATAGAAACAAGTCCTGTTTCTCTCTTGAGGCCAGGAAAAGGCTAGTCACTGTGACCTTTTTACCTGTGCTGGACTATGGTGATCTATTTTATATGAATGCGCCGGCCAATTACCTCACCAAGATAGATGCCGCCTATCATAGTGCACTAAGGTTTGTGACAGACTGTAAGACTTTGACTCATCACTGTACCCTGTATACAAGGGCAGGGTTGCTTTCACTTACTGTACGGCGGCTAAATCACTGGTATCTTTTTATTTATAAAGCAATGTTAGGGAAACTTCCGTCTTACATCTGTTCCCTGATCTCACAGCGTATTGTAAATGGCTACTGCCTGAGATCTAAAGCTGTGGTTGTATTACATGTGCCAACTGCTAGGACTGTATTAGGAAATACAGCTTTTAGATGCGCAGCGCCGCTAGCATGGAACAGTCTACAAAAGGAATGGAAGCTAAGCAGTTTGATTCCATTTCATGTTTTTAAAGCTAGGATAGACGCTATACAATCAGAAAATATTGGTGTCTGTAAATGCTACTAGTATACAAACTGTAGTATCATATAATGTCCTTTGTTTTCTGTCATGTTTGTATTAATGTTTGGAACTAATTGAAGCAGGTCACCATTGTAAAAGAGGTCTATGATCTCAATGGGTTTTATCTGTATAAATAAAGGTTTTGAATTGAATTGAATTGAAAGTTGATAAAAACTCAGAGAATTCAGATAAGAATTCTGAATAAGGACCTGGTGCACGGTACACTGTAACAAATAAGATTGGCTGCAAAGTTTTCCAGGTCGGGTGCGTAAGACTAAAAACGAGACTTTCAAAGGAGGTATAATTTAATTTTGGTTTAGTATTGATAAGTAAACTTGAGTCAAAGATTGCTGCAACTCCACCTCCTCGGCCCGTGCCTCGGGCAATATGAGTATTGATATGGCTGGGTGGAGTGGCCTCATTTATGCTGACATATTCTTCATGTCTCAACCAAGTTTCAGTGAGACAGCATATATCAATATTATAATCTGATATTAAATCATTTATCAATATTGCTTTAGATGCTAGAGATCTTATGTTTAAGAGACCACATTTAATATTCCTGTTTTGTTGCACTGTAGTAGTTGTTACATTTACTTTGATTAGGTTATTATGTATGACACCTCTATTAGGTTTTACCTTAACTTGGCCTTGGGCAGACACACACTTTTATTATTACTGGAAAAACAGTGGTGGAATGTTATAAATACATATGTAAGTAGTTTAATTGGGTTGCAAACCCTTGGACAATAAGTGCACTTGGCAGATGCTTAAAATTAAAAATTAAAACAGTTCAAACAGGTAAGGCATATTTTGCTCAGGTACATGGGCTCATCATTGTAGTTGCTCGTAAACCCCCAACAGAATGATGGTTTAACCTGTTAAGCCCTGAGCCTGTTTTTCAGGTTTCAGGCTCGAAAATGACATTCCCAGAACAAATGACTATATCTTCACTTCTAAAAGGGTTAAATTAATCCTCTTTTTTCAGTCAGAATCAATATAGATGTTTTTATTTTAAAGTAAATTCAGATTGAACATAGTAAAAAAAAAAAAGATAGTTTCCGTCCAAAAGAAACCCATTACTTATAGTGAAAACCACCCTTGAATGATGGGATAAAAAGATTTAGGAATCCAAACACCTATAATAAGTACCCTGTATCAAGATTGATGCAAAACAAGTGAAATGTGACCTTTTTAGACTGGTTTAGCACAAAAAAAACACTTCTGGGGTCGTTTGGGTGTATTTGCCATATCTCTGGAATCCATCGGTCGATTTTGGTGATTGACACCACTCTTGAACCGTTAGAGCCAATCGAATCGAGGGTAAGTTCCTACATCCATCTAAACATTACCCATTGGTGAAGAGAGTGCAGCCAGCAAGCCCAAACCTGGAAGCTGGGTTACAGCTCTCACACACGCTATATGAAAACTCAGTTTCTGACAAAAAATGTATGATAGATTATCAGTAATCATTTCAAAGTGACACAGAGACATTGAATTAACCTTCAGCAGCATTTGTATGCGTTGTAATGCCATTGAACATAACTTTTGATCAGAAAAGTGAAGTTGTGTGTTGTCTTTCCTTGCCTTCGCTGCCGCGAGTTTTGGTCGTGGAGTGATGATACTTATACCATTGGAATCTGTGGAATCTCAGCTTTCATATTATATCTTGTTTGTGCAGATCCGATGAAGTATACAATATTTCTACCGTGAGTTATGTGCTAAGTGCGTTAGCACTCCTTCGCTTAGTGCTAAATCAGACGCTTGGCATTAGAGTTGTGTTTTTTTTGGTAAAAATTGTTCATATCGTCAGGTACCTGGTTTACTTCCCGTTAAGTGGGTATGACATATGGCAAGCCATTTGAGAATGTATTCCATATCCTTGATATCACACGCTGCCTACACTAGTTGGCTCTTTGATTTCACTTGTTAGATACATGGTCAAACTAGTTTGGTACTCTGCTTTACTAGTTAAATAAAACATTACACTAGTCACTATTTTTCAGCAACTAGTGGCACTTTTGTCCGACTAGTGACCACATAAACCTTACTAGTGACGCCAGGAGCAGCACTAGTAGCTCCAAAGTCCCAACTTGTAAGCTTTTTGATGAACTAGTGACCCTCTGACCTTACTAGTTACTCAGTTTTGCTGATATAGGCTTAGTTTGTCGGGGGACATCTTACTTCTTCCTTCTCTCTGTCTATACCTGTGTACTCTCATGTTCCGATTAACCCAGCTTCCCCAAATGTCTTTCTTTTTGGTGTCTATATACGCCGGGATCCGGAGACATGGATGATCCTGCGCTCCTCTGTCCTGGATCTTGAGTCGTGGCTGTGGTCCTGGATCATAGGTCCTGGATGGATATCCTCGTGGATTCATCTTCCTATTATACACACATGCATTTCCAAACATTTGGACTACCTATGTTGCAAATGTATTATCTTTTCAATTTACACACGGCATCTATTGCACGTCTGTCCGTCCTGGGAGAGGGATCCCTCCTCTGTTGCTCTCCCTGAGGTTTCTCCCATTTTTCCCTTTAAACTGTGGGTTTTCTTTGGAAGTTTTTCCTTGTACGATGTGAGGGTCTAAGGACAGAGGGTGTCGTATTGTCATACTGATATTTTGTACAAACTGTAAAGTCCACTGAGACAAATGTAACATTTGTGATATTGGGCTATATAAATAAACATTGATTGATTGATTGATTGACTAGTGACCCTAAACGTTTTACAAGTTAACTAGTGCGCTGCAAAAGCTCTGACATGTTAACTATTTACAAAAAAGAAGCAGAACTAGTTAACTAGTGACATACATTTGTCTGCACTAGTTAACTAGTAGCACTCAGAATTACTCACTAGTTAACTAGTAAAGCCAAAACGTTAACTAGTTAACCACAATCATATAATTTGTGTCTCGATTGCCGGTGTTCACACAAGCATACGCACACTCGCACCAACAAAAACACACACACAAAGCGGAACAAAGCAGAAACAGAAACATGTATTTTTCTAGGCAAAACACACACTGACTGACTTCCCACGGACAATATTTTAACAGTAGGCACTAAATACCCGACTGATGCACCTCACGTCTTCGAGACGTTGCTAAAAACATTGCAAATTGACAAGCTGAACTGACCAATCAGAAACTGGGTCCCGCCTGCTTCATTTGCATATTACTAGTGAACGTGTTGGCCATATGAACGGAAACTAGTTAAGTGGATACATATTGCAGCTTTCACTAGTTAACTAGTTGAAGCCTCTTTTGGTTTTACAAGCTGACTATTGAGGCTCAAATGTGCACTAGTTAACTAGTGAGGTCCAAATTGTCCACTAGATACACTAGTACAATTGTTTTTACCTTACTAGCTAATTAGTTACACACACTTTATCGCCTTAGAGGCGTCACTAGTAAACTAGTGACATGAGCAAAATGTAAACGTAGTTTTTATTAGTGTATTTTTTTTTAACATAAATTACATTTTTATCACAAAAAACGATGGACACTTCCATTGTTACATTTTATCTGGCAAAGAGTATTTTCAAAAACTAATCATATATTTCATTTATATTGTTGGGGAATGAGTTAAAGACAATATATATAAGGAATTGTGCATGTTGAATTTAGTTCTGTATTTTTTTTAAACCCTGAAATATGTCCCGGGTCAATTTGACCCGAACATTACCAAAGGGTGCGAAATGTGAACATAACACAAGGACAAACTGCACTCTTGTGCTCAGATATATAGTATATTTATATGCCCTGCACTCCAGCTTCATCCCTTCTCCTCACTATGGACATAGATGAATGCACCTGGTAAAAAACAAAACAAACGCACCCACAATGATGCAAGGATAATTTTCCAACACTACAACTGTCGTTTTATTGGTTGGAACGCGGGAAATCTGCAAACATTCATATATCTAGGAGCAAGCATCAAAATATCTGAGAGCAAGCATGCAGTTTAAGTAAAAGCAGGGCTTATTTGTGTGAGGGCATGAATGGTTTTGAATAGAAGCTTTACAACATTTGAACATGAAAAGAAGGAGTCATGCTCTCAAATTCAAAAACACACTACTGGAAAAAGACAGAAAAAAAGCTACATACTGTATAGGTGCTATAGCATCCCTCCACTGGTTACCTGTTAAATGCAGATTTGTGATTACTTTTTTTTGTAATGCTTTATAAAGTCATACAGGAGATGACACATCTGTATATTTCCGGACTTCTTTGTCCCTACTCCAATTCAGGCTTCTTAAATCCTCAGTAAAGTTGCTTTTAGACGTGTCACCATGTCTTTGACACTTCTAAAACAAACTTAAAGATGTACATATTTTCCATCGTCTTCAATGGTTTTACTTAGTGCCTTTCATTTTCCCATCGCTATCTATTGTTGAAATTGTTGCTCTGGTGGTTACGTTTTACCACACTCAACACTCAAGTCGGCTCTGGAAATTGAACACAAAACCCCACATTGTTCAGGTGTGGATCAGGTTATCCAATGTGTTTCTCTAAGGAGGTAGGATTGTTTGATTTGTGTTGATGTCAGAGGCCTGCTTAAATAATCCACAATGACTCTGCTCCCTCAGTCCAGGATATGTATCCTGTGGTGCATCTTTCAGAAAAGCTCTGATCTGCTTTGCCAGCTCATTTGTTTGTGTGGTGTCAATAAAGTCTTGTCAGCCCTTTCAATGCAGAACATGTCAAGTGAAACAATATATTACATATTAAGTTAAGTCATTTAAGAATATGACTATTTAGTTATTGCTGGAGTATGCAATTCAATGTAAATGAATATGCTATTTAAGGCACTTTATAATTTTCAGGTGAATATATTATCTTATAATCCTACTTCTATCCTAGCCTTTTCTTTTCTTTTTCTTGTCATTCTACATGGATGAAGCCGACCCTGAGCAGTGGAATAGGTCCGGTGGGCTCAGAGTCTTCTAGTCACAAAGCAGACTTGAAGTGTTCCCTCCCAGACCCTTCAGACCGGACACACATTAACTATCTGTTCATGTTGGTCACCAACTCTTTTTTTCTGAAATCCAGTTGAAGCGTTGTAAGTTGTAAGTATTTCTAAATAGGACATCATTTTTGAACTTTTGGGACCACAAATCTACTATTGTACAAAAACTCTTGTTAAATTCTCAACTCATATTTCAATACTCAAGTCATGTAAGTCAGATGTTTGTGTGCAAAAGTCCAACAATTAAGGGTATTGATCCTTCATTTATTTTTGACTTACAGCGGATTAACATTTCAGTTCCACAAATATGTTTTCCAAACAGAGCTGCTCAGGTGAGAATGTGAGCAGAGCATCGGAGCAGCTGCTTACAATGATAAGGCATTGGCTCTAAAACAACTTAAAATAAATCCTACACTTGTGTGTGTGTGTGTGTGTGTGTGTGTGTGTGTGGTCTAGCATTACTATACTTGTGGGGACCTACATCTGTTTACATAGTCACGTGTGGGGACTGGCTTCCCTTATGGGGACAAATTGGAGGTCCCCATGAGGGGAATCATTAATTTTAGGGTGAAGACTTGGTTAGGTTTAGGATTAGGGTTAGGGTTAGGCATGTGTTGGTTATGGTTAAGGTTAGGATAAGTCTCCAGGAAATGCATGTAAGTCAATGTAATGTCCCCTGAAGTACATGGTATACATGGTATGTGTGTGTGTATGTGTGTCTGTGTGTGTCTGTGGGTGTGTGTGTCTGTGTGTGTGTGTTTGTGTGTGTGTGGGTGTGTGTGTCTGTTGTGTGTGTTTGTGTGTGTGTCTGTGTGTGTCTGTGTGTGTGTGTTTGTGTCTGTCTGTGTGTGTGTTTGTGTGTCTGTGGGTGTGTGTGTTTGTGTGTGTGTCTGTGTGTGTCTGTGTGTGTGTTTGTGTGTGTCTGTGTGTGTTTGTGTGTGTCTGTGTGTGTGTTTGTGTGTCTGTGTGTGTGTTGGTTCCCTGCTCCAGGAATCCTGTTTGCTGACCTGTTTCTCTCTTTCATAACTCCACACTGTTACCTGGAGACGTTGAAAGGTCAGTGATATTTCCCCGCATTAGTAAGGGAAAGGTAGTTTAAGTGAACATCCTTGTACTAAGACTTCTAAGACTACATATTCTGTTCCACCCCGAGCCTAACAAAGACCTGAATGGAGGATGTGTGTTGTGTGACACTGCCCTGCCCAAAGATGTCACACTGGGAGTGTTTGTCTGCGACTTGGCATAGTTTCCATGTCCTATATTCTATGATCTTTTATCTCAGAGTCCTGGGCAAATACTCAGGGTTGGGAAGTAAAGTGGAAGCAGGATGTGGTCACAGCCTGCATGTGTGCAGCTGATCGGCTTCTCACACAGCTGCTTGATTGATGGACTACAGCTGAACGTGCAGAATTAAAACATCCTCGATGTGGTAAACCACATACTGTACATCTATTGTGTGCATATTTTCCCAAGGATTGCTGCTCAGACAATACCCTGAACATTATAACCTTATCAAACATTGTCTTGCCTTAAAAGCTACAATATGCCGGAAAACATATTTAAAGGTAATTCTTGATTTACAGGAACTACTATATACATATATATTTATATATACTATTTCCTTGAAATAAACTAAATGTGTAATCTTAGAAAAGGTTCCGTTTTTGGTTCGGTCAAATGAAATGCTAACTTATTCATTCAGTAAACATCTCACAATTCATGAACATGAAATATTGGAGGACACATGTGAAAAATATAGTTTCTAATCATACATTAATTTTTATTAGGTTTAAATAGATCTGTTTTTTTATCAAACTCAAATAACAATAATAAGAACAGTTATTGAAAAAAGTTCACAATGAGTAAATGAAAGAGCCACTCCCGGTATAAGTTTAACTGTTGCTTCACAAAGAGTTTGAACCAGAGGGTGGGTGCAATATTCTGTCCTCTCTGATGGAATTTTGTATGACAACGAAAATGTGGGGGAAAAATCAGCTTAGCAGGAAACAGGGACACAAAGGTCTTACATATGGGAGGATATGTGAGAAAGTTGGTTTGGGAACTCAAAGCTCTTATTGTTATTATACGATAATTACTTTCAATAATAGTACATTTATGATGTTTGGTGAAAGTGCAGTTTAGATAACTCTTAATATCAACCAGGATCAAAACAATGATTCAGAATCCAAGGATGAATTAACAGTGCATTCAGCATTACATTTAATATGTATGCTGCTTATTTGTTATTACATGATATATACATCTAAAGAAAGTCCAATTGTCCCAGACTCAGCCCTAAACATGTCCTCCATTTGATGTACCTCTGCTCTCTGATGAACCTTCAGCTACTACAGAGCTGTAGAGTAAACACCTCAAACAAATTGACCAATCGGAATTGAATATTAAACTAAGCCATGTAATAATTTATTTTGAATCAATTAAAACGGGGTTTATTGTAGACATTTGATTTAGATTTCATTTCAAAGGGTGCACTTCTCACATTGACAGATCCTCACACTCACACACTGTGCATAGAAAACAAGACATACTCAGCCTGCAGTACTGTATGATCTTTATTAAAGAGATATATGTGGGTTTATAATTGTATCAGCCCTAATACATGAGACATAAATAGAGGAAAATGTATGCAGATGATGCCTGGTTTTGGCCTTATCTCCTGCGTCGGCGAGAGCCGGCAGCTGGAGCAGAGGTCTGCCCGCGGCGCACCACAGAGCAGTCGGTGTCCAGGCAGGCGCAGGTCTCGATGTGGGTGTAGCTGAAGCTGATCTCTGTGCTGTCGGGGCAGGAGAGCTGGATCTGCCTCTCAGACGTAGCCACCTCCTGGCAGCAGGAGCAGGTGTGCTGCAGAGCTCGCATTTTGGTAGAGTAACTGAGGAGAGAGTGGAACCATGTGTGAAGATAGAGGTGACAGGAAAAAAGCTAAATAATGTAATATATTTAATGATCAGTGCACTACTCTAAGCTTCATCAGAGGCAATAACAATGATGATGTCATAGCGAAAGTACAAAGCCTGAGATTATTATTACTTGTTTTATTAAAGAACAAAACCTCTGCTCAAATCTCCAAAACTCTAAACACATGTTCAGCTCTGCAATACATTTGCAAAACACTGCACACGGTTCTCTAAGTAAGAAAACCTGACAAATTCACTTGTTTGCAGTTTTTTTTCTATTTCCTCAAAGTTTCCTTTCACTTTACTATTGATTTGACAGAGTCATCATTTTTATCTATGTGGTGTGCTTGAATATTGCACCAAAGAAAAAATAATAACAGGGTGTTTCTGCACATATTTTTGTAGACCCGAACAATCTTTATAGGCAACATTCTCTACAGCAGGGGTCTCCAACCTTTCTCCATCTGAGAGCTACTTTGAAAAAATGAAAGTGGCCAAGAGCTACTTGCATCACAGTGCTTACATGTATTCACATAGCACTCATCAGTTGAATTAAGCTACTTTTGTACACGTGTGAAATTGCAATACCCAAAGCTTAACTTCACATCAAGGTTCCAGAAAATGACAATTTCTCATATATTATTATGGCCCACATAGTAAGTACTTCACTGAAGATTCACATACATGTCCAAGAGAAAAATACATTTGTTTAACTTCTTATTACTTATTTCACGTAGTAAATACATCGCCTTAATCACCACCGTACAAGCATCTTATGGCACATGTGTAAAATAAGTGCATTCACTCTTTTTCACAGTCAGTGAGATGACTGGCGCTGCACGGAGTCCACCATCGAGGGGTCTGTTGGAGTGTACCCGCTTATGGCGTATTTCTAACACGGCGCGGAGCGCGGTTTAAGCGTGCCGTGCCGGGCCCTTTTTGGTTGCGTTTCCACTATGCCTAGTTCCGGCCCGAGGCTACTTTTTCACCCTTTTTCTGGCCCGACAAAATCGTGGTTCTATCGGGGCCAACAACCAGACTGAGTCGGGCTGAGTCGGCTAAACTAGAGAGAGAATCGCTGGCAAGGGAGCTACAACTACAACAAGATGAACATATTTGACCGTGATTTAATTGTAATACGTTTCAACATGATGCCGAAGTAACAACATACTGATACCGGTTAGTAAAAACCATGAATTAATGCTTTGACAAGTCTGCAGACAGACGGCAGGCGAACAACCTTTTAAAATGCGTGATGCATCTTCTTATTACAGACACGTGCATTTCCAAACATTCGGTCTACCTACGCTGTCAAATGTATTATCTCTTCGATTTACACACGGCATCTATTGCACGTCTGTACGTCCTGGGAGAGGGATCCCTCCTCTGTTGCTCTCCCTGAGGTTTCTCCCATTTTTCCCTTTAAACTGTGGGTTTTCTCTGGAAGTTTTTCCTTGTACGATGTGAGGGTCTAAGGCAGTGGTTCTCAAACTTTTTCTGTCAGGCCCCCCCTTTGGAGAAAAAAAAAAGTCGGGCCCCCCCAACACAAATAGTCAGGCTCGGTGGCAGCGCCAGATATTTATTTTGGGGGTGCTGTGGGGTAGCTTGACGTTTCATAGAGGGTGCTCAAACATTTAGGGTTTCCCATTAATGTACCGGTCGCTACAGTGGAATGTTCTACTGCAACAATCCCCACGCAAATACACAACGTACCCGCAACTGTTACAATGAAGGCTCGATAATCAGCTCACGGCATATAGGTGTAAGCAGGGGTAAAGTGCTATTTTATAGGTGGTGTGTGGACCTCACATAGGGGGGTCCAGGGGCATGCTCCCCCGGGAAGATTTATTTTTAAATATTGAAATTAAACGCATCAATCTGGTGCACTTTGAGAGCAAAATGAATAGATCTATGGATACATCTCTCAACACCCATTTGAAACAGAAACAGATTTACTTTTTCTTTATGTATATTTTACAAATCACCCTTTTAAACGTTATTCTTGTTTTACTGTCATATAGTATTTCATACCTGTTTTTTATTTATTCTCTTATTTTTTTATAACTATAATGATCATATAAACGTGTGCCTCGGAAATAATTGTTTACATTAATGGTGACCAAAACATTTGAGACCCACTGAGATAACACTGAGAGTCCTTTAGCTCACTGAGTGTCTCAGTCTGACAGGAGAGGACTCTCCTCCACTTTGTTTTGTGCACTCCTTATATCCTATATCCTAGCCTCCCTATATCTGTGTGTGAAATTGTTCCATCCTGAAAAACTCAAAACTAATGCTTCTGCAGTCCCTGAATTGTGTTTAGTGTTTTGAGAAAATAAGTTTCCAAAAAACGTGTTTTATCAATTGAAAAAAATGTATTATTATTTGTACCCATCCTGGGACAATGACATGAGGGGGACTTACAAGCTGAAGGTTCCACATGCTCCGGCGCAGGACGTGACATTGACAACCTCTTTGGAGTGGCAGCCCTGGCTCTCCACGGTCACAGCAGTGCTGCTCACACTGCAGGGCTGACCTCTGTGAATACCTGAGGCAGGACAGAGGAGGGATGAGATCATTCTATCTGACCTGGTTTACACATTCATAGCAGCTGTATACCCTGGAGGCTACTTCTCCTGCTTTGATGGTAGCAGGTCATGGTTGAAAAGTAATTTCTTTTAGTAAAACAAATCTCTTTGTTCAACATGAGTACTTATGTGAGCTCCTAGCTGTCAGGTAACTTCCCTGGATCAATACCAACACTAGTTGTTGAATGGCCTGCTGATCACAATGCTTCTGAATGGTTCAATCATAAGTTGACATCAATGTGAAGCAGAGAGAAAGGAGGGCCGGCTAAATAGTGTGCAGGTTCATGAAAGCAATACATACAGGTGTGGCAGCATCCGTCTGGAGCGACGGTCTCAGTTCCCTGCAGGAGACACACAATCAGATCACATCAGTATACTGCTGCTTCTCATAGTGTGTGTGTGTGTGTGTGTGTGTGTGTGTGTGTGTGTGTGTGTGTGTGTGTGTGTGTGTGTGTGTGTGTGTGTGTGTGTGTGTGTGTGTGTGTGTGTGTGTGTGTGTGTGTGTGTGTGTGTGTGTGTGTGTGTGTGTGTGTGTGTGTGTGTCAGTTACCGGTATGCATTTTGCAGGGTCGTAGGGAGGACACATGGTCTTGGCCTCAATAGTAATGAAGTGATTAGCAATCTTCACACACTCAAACTTCACACAGGGGTTCCCAGCGGGACTCCAAAGGGTTCCAGGCTAAGGAATCAAATCAAATAATTGTATTTTTTGTAAAACAGTCTCTCAAAGAGCGCTTCATCAGAGTCATCTGAACTTCATATGTGGAATGTTGCCTTGTCTGCTCTTTCTTTCAATGTGTGTGTGTCATGGAGTAAAGATCTAGTGGCATGACCGGAAAAACGTGAAGCAATGTCACACCAGGGGTTATGTTTGTTTATTTAAGTTTTTACGCTAAATATATTGCTAAATATATTCCAAAACACAGCATGGTTGGCATTAACCAAAAGCAAACAAAAAATGAATGTTGATGACGTCACAGAATCATCACATCTAACCTCTTTCACTCTCTCTCTCCAAACGAACAGCGCATGCACACACACAGATACTAACCTTTAATGCGTGTGTGGAGTTGGGCAATGCGACAACGCAGCCGACCTGGACACACTGTCCACAGCACTGAGCAGGGCTGAGCTGGTACTCATAACCCTGAACAGAAACACAAAGACTCATTTAGCACAGAAAAACAATTAACATAATACAAGCTGCTGGAGATCTGATATTAACATCTGAAAATGTGCAGTGTGAGAACATTGCAATTTGGATTCAGGCTTGACATTAGTAGTCTGTTTGGTTACAGTATTGCTAAGTTGTATTAAATATTTACAGTGGCAGTAAAGATCAAAACTAAAGCTTGGGCAAATACAGAACACTTAACCTTGTCTATGTGTGTGGCTGGTGTGAAGACAAATGTGTGTCCTAGCACAAGTCATGAAAATGGCCTATAACTGGATTCACTAAGTGTACTAGATGGTTTTAAATCCAATGTGGAAGTGTTCTGTTTTTCTTTTGCTTATCCCATATTTTATGATTGAACCTACAATCAAAGCAGAACAGAAAAGTCCACTTCAGAGCTCAGTTCTTATGGGCACTAATGTGGATTGAAAAATGACAAACAGTGCTTTCCTTTACCATTGAAAAAAGAAGATGAATGTTTCTTGGATAGAATGTGATTAATTATCATAATTAATGTCATAGAACCTAGGTAGCATGAACTTAAAAACAAATATGTATGAGGGAGCGATGTGGGTCAAATATCCAAGAGGGCACCAGATTCCATCACCCCGAAATAAAGTTGACCAAAACTATGACTTAAGTCAGTTAAGGAAACACATAACTGTATGGTCTGGCAAGTACACAGCCTACCAGCAAACACTGTGCACAGTTTAAAAACATGTCAACAATTGATTGGATGTTGAACATCTTACCACAGGGCAGTGTGTGTCACATGGTAATGGCTGACAGTCTATAATGTTCAGGTGGCTGCTGGCATTTGTCCGGGAACTACATATGCACATCTCACATGACTTCATGGGCACTGAGTCTCCAACCTGGGTAGACAGGGTGAGCAGTCAGCAAGAAGACATTTCCTCTCTTATGCAGTCCTCAGTAATACACATATAGTTATACGTTCATACCTCCAAAGTTAATTACTGTATTGTTGAGTTGTGTTTTATAAGTGTAACTGGAAAAGTGGCAACAAACATATGTTCACAATTGACCTCTGTATCGATGGAAAGAGGACTCAAACATGAACCAGCTCCTCGTTGATATTTTATGGCTTATGAATTCAACTTTGCATTTGTAAGAGAGACTGCATATGATGCAAGACATTCATAGATTCACTGAATCCAAATGTCCAGTGGCTTTCTATGTATTTGGTTTCAACAGATCTAGTGCACGTGTTTAGAAATAATGCACTTTTTGTTATTTAATATACTTTAAATACTGGAACATGAGGCAAATAAACCTTTTCCTGGATTCATTGGCAGATCTCACACTATAAGACACACCAATTCCCATCTAGATTTGTCTAAATGTTGCATCATTTTTGTATTTTAAAAGCTTAACATCAGTATATAGGCAGTACAGCAACAACCACCATACATGTCCCACACTACTGCTACTTAGTAGGTCTAAAAATGTTCTTGATGACATATGGCTATAGAAAGATGACACAGTCTTCTATGTTTTAAACGAAGCTATCTTGTAATCCTTGATGATGATGTATTCTATTCCCATCACATCATGTTAACATGTGGGATCCAGTGGCGGCGCCAGAGATTAACTCTAGGGGGTGCTGTGGGGTAGCTTGACGTTTCATAGAGGGTGCTCAAACATTACCAGCGCTACAGTTGAATTTTCTACTGCAACACTCCCCACACACACACACAGTGTACCCGCGACTGTTACAATGAAGGCTCGATAATCAGCTCACGGCATATAGGTGTAAGCAGGGCTAAAGTGCTATTTTTACAAGTGGGGAGTGGACCTCACGTCCTCTAGGAGGGACCTCACCTCCTCTAATGGGGTCCGGGGGCATGCTTCCCCGGGAAGGTTTTTTTTAAATATTGAAGTTAAAAGCATCAATCTGGTGCACTTTGAGAGCAATGTGAAGAGATCTATGGATACCTCTCTCAACACCCAGATGAAACAGAACTGTAAACAGATTTTCTATTTCTTTATAGATATTTTACAACTCCCCTTTTAAAACAAACCGTTTGAGACCCACTGAGATAACTAGACTAAAGATAACTATCTAAACACTGAGAGTCCTTTACTTCACCTGAGCTGAGGTTATCTGAGACTCTCAGTCTGACAGGAGAGAGTTCTCCCTCCACCTTGTTGTTGAAAAAGCTCCTTATATCCGTTAGCTTGGCTAGCTAGCACCAGATGCTAACCACAACGATCTCCAGTAGATAGGCCTACCCACCGGTGCGTGAGCTCTCTCGCTCGCTCGCGCACGCACACAAAATGGCTCGTGCCACACACACACAGAGCAGAGCTTGAATGAAACACAGAGACCCAGAAGTAAGCTATTATGTGCAGAATCCCTCTCGCTTTCAGTTGGTTTTGATTGAGTGTCCACACGTGGACGTCTAAGGACTAAAAAACGATCCATTTTTCACTTTGCTGTTAGCAAATAAGTTGGCGCTCTAGCTAACAGGAAGTCACTCAAGTGTCACAAAGTCATTTAGCCTATGGGTAGGTCAAAAATCGAATCGGTGCTGGCCATTGGCCTAATCATATCACCTGTGTTGGCTTTATGTTTTTGGTCAAAAATGTGTTTGTTTCACATTTGCATTGATGTAATCAATAATATTTATAATTTAATTTAATACAAATTATTATTATTATTTTCGAGAAAAAAAACAACACATTTCTTGGGGGTGCTTTGGCAATCCTGGGGGGTGCTTCAGCACCCCCTAGCTCCCCCCTGGCGCCGCCCCTGGTGGGATCTCACCTGATATTCAAGGTTGTTGAAAACACACACATCCGGAATGGGCACTGTGAAGGAAAAATACCAATTCAATTCAATGTAATTCTGATATAAAAATCCTAGTGAAAATCAACCTGGTTATTGAGTGAAAGGATGGACCAGGATGGCACACTCACCGCAGGACGAACAGCAGACTCCCACAGTGGTGTGGAGAGTATAACCCACAGGACAGGGCGGCACAACCCCAGGGCACTGCTTCACATCACACTCTGTTTAAACACAAGCCAATAACATAAGATTCATCTTTACTCTATACATTAAAAACATCCTTATCCTAATCAGAACAGGCAAGAAAAGACCATGGTTTGGTCATTTTTGGTCCTCCATTATAATTAACATACGTACAATTCTCTAGGTTGTTATCTCACTTTGAACATGGCTTCCTGCAAACACCCTGCCATACATGATCTAGTGAAACCTTAGTTCATCCTGACTCAAGCTCATTTGAAACAACCACTGCATACATTCTGGAAGCATCAGATGTTTTGTTTTCTGGATCTGTCTAACACACATGGTTCCTTCCTGCACAGAGTCCTAGCTGCCTACATTACTCATCTGATAGGCCATCCTTGGGTTCAACTTAAAAGGGACAAACACAACCTGAATACACTGCTCACTTACCACACTTATCCTCTTGACAGCAGCCAACAGTATTAGTGACTTTAACCTGACCCGGCTCCTCACAGCTGACAGGTGGCGGTGCTGGACAGGACACGTGACTGCATGTGACCTTCAGTGTGTCCTCCTCACAAATACACGCGTTACAGTCTTCTGTCCACGTGGAATTGGCCTGAGGACACAATGTTAAGGTAAGTGTGGCAGGAGGCATAGTATTATCAAAGGGTTAAGAAAAAGGGTCTGGCATTGTTGAACAAATATTTACCTTTATCCATTTTCCATTTGCCAGTCGACATATTTCTGTTAGGAGGGAAATAGAATGAATAAAGTAATATTCAATCCTTTGTGGTTTGTCCAGCCAGCCTCAGGAGATAAGGCTAGTAAAAACTGAGTGTGTTCAAAATCCTCATATCTTTCCTAATCTTATGTTCAAACTTCATATTCCAAATGATGATTAACCGTTCAAACTTAACCCATTGCCTACGCAGGTTGCTTTCAGTTTGCATGCTCTGTATTTAAATTGGCTAAGATCTAATATCACAGCTTTACTGTGCTGAATCACTGCTTGTCTACCTTCACTTTAGGTTGAATATTTTGGTTTGCATAAACCAAAAGAGGTTAAGCTAAAACCTGTATAGTGTGCAGGTTATTAATTATAAGGAAAAGTTGGCAGTTCTGTGATACAGTGGAAAATTAAAGACATTTTTAATACATTTCAGAATACCTTTAGAATGTCAGCGACAGTATGGCAAAGTAATGGTAAAAGACTTTAAGGTGAAAGATAAGGATAAGAAACACAGGTGGTCTCAGATCAGGTGCAAACCTGGCAGAAGGGCCTTAAAGTTAGTTTCCCTTACATCCTAATTGTTCTACAGCACACAAACAAAAACAGTCAGATAAAAATACAGTCCATTAATGAATGCGAGATTGCCTTTACTACTTTTGCCATAGAGAAGTGCCATCTGCCCTTACCACAGGTAGGAACACATTCATCAGAAGCGGAGGAGAGGAGGTTGGTGCCACTGGGGCAGAAGCAACCCTCCATCTTCACACTATCCATCTCACTGAACTCATTGAAAGTATGGATAAACTTCTGGTTGTACCTGCAGAAACAACAACATATTGTGTGAGAGCCAATGTTGTATGTGAGTCAAAGCATAAATGAATGTTGATGGATTGACGATGAGAGTTGGTGAATGTCTGTACCAGAGATCACAGGTAGGCTCCACCGGAGGGCCACAGGGCTGATACACTTTGGGACTTGGACATGTATATACTATAAGAGACGAAGACAGAATAAACATCATGCTTTTTCAAGTTGAGGTCATTGCTTTGATATTGTTATAGTGCCTGTATAACATAATCTAGTTGCATACCACAGAGTCCTTTGGTGGAATTCCACCAGTCGATGCATATTCCAGCCAAAGCACAGACTTCAGCGTAAGTTTGTAAGCTGATGCAGCCAACGTGATTAATGTGCATGTGACAAACGTCAAACTCACAGGCCTCCACAAAAGGAAGGTAGTCAACGACCTTGTGGCAAGCTTCAAATACACTGGGGAGTATGAGATTTATAGTCAGAATGGACACAAGCTGAATATATTGACAGAAGAGTCAGTTATCAGTGTTCTTTCATATAAAGACTGTACTTACCTGCAATAAGTGAAAGAATTTGTAAAATCTCAAAATCATCAGCTGAAATGTATTATTAAAACTAAGCAATGTTAAATCTGATGTTACTGACGATTCGAGTTATAGATTACCTATTTTCCTCCTACCTGCTCTTGATGATCTCACAGATGCTTGTATTGCAGGTATCGGGCGTAGGAGTTGTGTTTGGTGTGGGAGGAGGTTGTTTACAGCTGCTGCCGTTAGTATGCCACTCGTGTGCCATATTAGGACATGAAGAATCAATTTTGCCACTGGGCAACATGCAGTCATCTGTCCGGTTGTTATCACATGTGCCTGGAGAAACCCTCATCATTATCAATCACACTGATGGCAGAATGTGTCTAATAGGTAAAATAGATTGCATCTTTTGTAAGTATTACAAATATTCAACCTCTGTAGATATGAAGCATGTCCATCATCGACTGCTTTCCAAAGTCTACATACATTGAGATGCTTTTTATTTAAACTGCAGGACTTACCACACTGTCCCCAGGTGTTGTTGCCAAATTGACTATAGGGTAGGGCGATGCTGAATATGAGCCCTGAGAAGGTGATCTTGGCATGGATTTTAGGGATAACAAGCACTGTATCAATACCAGTGGTGGTCATACGGAAGTCACCGTTCTGGTATGCAGGACTTACATGCCTGTCATTGACGGAAATCTAAAACAAAAAGCAGAAATTACAATTTGTAAGGGTCAATGCATTTGATAATTTTATAAATAAGGATCAAATCAGTTCTGTAAGGTTCACACAAAAGGGTTGAAGCTAAGATAATCACTAGTTTAAATTTAAAGGAAGAAAGTTAATAGTTGCTTTGAATTACCTGATTTTTAAACATGCCATTTATATCCTTTTGCGTTATAAAGATCTTGTAACTTTTGTAGACGACTGTGATGGACTGAGGACAGGACAAGCCATCAGCTGCTCCACAGTAGTAGTTGTCAATCATAACACTGAAGTCATATTTGGGCGAGATCTCTTTCACCAGCCAGTAGGAACAGTTGCCTTGAAAACCATAGTAGGTTCCATCGAATGTGACATAATGGGGATCTCCCCACCCGTAGCAGATACCTTCATACAAAAAATATATTTCGGTTTTTTTATGACATTTCACGCAATTGTTGAGACAATATAAGTCAAGAATATAGAGAAAGAAAAGAAGATAAAAGATTGTTTTAGGTCAAATGCTTTTACATGTTCAACCTTAGGATTTTTCAACAAGCAACATTTGAGCAGGTCAGACTTACATTGACATTCATAGTGGGGGCAGCATCCATCATCATCCAGCACTTTAATTGCAGCAAAGTTATTTGCACAGACTACAGGCTTTTGAATAGGGCACGGTCTGGGGCCCAGAGACACGCTGCCATTTAGACACGTTGCATTTGTACAGTTACTCACAATCCAACTTTCACCATTCTGTGAGGATAATTAAAGATTGGTGTTTAAAAGATGAGATGAGTGGTTTTAATGCATTAATAACAATCAAAGGATTTAACACCTGGTTCCATTTATCAGCCGATTAAGTGAGTGCTATCAGTGGTCTTCAGCTTTATAAATGAAGGTCAGAAGGGGCCTGCTAAAACAACTAGAAGGCAGTACTGATCATGTTTCAGCACGTTTTTTCATCAAAGGATTGAATAAAAGAAGACAACACGTATAGCAACAGTAGCAATTATGACAGGAGCAGAGGCTATAGTCAGTTGCATAGTATATCAGCTAGAAAACTCCATAAGGGAGGGATGGGACACAAAACAAAGGATGTTGACCTTGCTATTTAAACAAAGATCACATTTTCTTCCTAATCTTAACCAAGTAGTTGTGCTGACTAAACCTAAATAATTTGTCAGAAAAGTAGGTATAACAATTAATAATGCACATTTCATTATCCGACAACAGTTTGTGGGTTGAACAATTGCGTATAAAAAAAACAAAAACATTTGTGTATGGAATTACCTGTTTTGGACCTTGACCTGTTAAACAAACCACAGGTGGAGGGTGTGGAGGATATGTATGACATGGCTGTCCTATGGTTACTACATGACAGCTCTCATTGCAGTACCCTGTGTAACAGTAGCCATCATGGTCTGTCTCATTGTATACTATGGAGCCTGAAAATGAGACACAGCAGGTTCGTGAAAAGGAGTCACATAATGTTATATCCAGAGTTCGGAGGGTTACCCTGAATCTATATTCTCTTAAAATGATTAGTTAAATGTTAAACAAGTTGAATTAATAACATTATTTAAGTATCACAATATAAAAGTTATGTACCTGATTACTTTCAGTTACTTTTGGATTACCTCAATATGAAATGCAATGCCATCACCATGCAAACACTAAGATGGCTTTTACTTTAACGTATCATGTAAAAAAACAAATGAAATGTAAACTTAGAAAAGAAGAAACCAAAGTATTCCTTAAATAAAATGAGTCCTCTTTGATTAAAGGACAGGCCTACAGAATACTACAGTTGAATTAAAATCAAACACAGTATTTTTGTTTAATAAATCAGATTTCCACCCACCGCATTTAAAAAAAGAAAAAAAGAGATTTAGAAAAGAGAGACTAAATGAAAAGATAAAATAAGATTCAGTCTTCCTATGATCTAATTATCTTATTTTCAAATGTATTGTTACATTGTAATCCTGCTACTAATCTCCATTATTTGTATGTTAATATAATTGAATACAGTTACTCTTTTTTTATCCTCTATTCATTACGCAGATGTATTCAGATACTGTGCATCCAAAAAATACATGCAGACTTGGGCACTCTTTATTATTAATTTACCTCATTAGACTTACATTTGTCTTTCTAAACAATTTGGAAAATAGGATTGTAATGCCAAGCTGTGACAACATTTATCAAAATTCAACTGTGCCTTTGAGCGGACGGACAACTAGCTAGCATGCTAACGTACATATGATCCATATTTATTATGGTGAAAGACGTTCTGTTTTCCCTAAACTCATTGTACCAATGTCACTGGAGTTTGTTTGAGCAACAACAATGAACCTGCATGTTTGGTTTATTGTTCTAAAATAATTTAGTATAGGATTGTTTGGTACATGCCAAAAAAAATCTTATGTAGTATAGGCCTTTTTGTTATATTTGTGTTTTTATATCACATCACACTGGTGTGTTAAATTGATATGACCCATTTTCAAGATAAATCCGTTATTATGAACAGTACTTACCAGCAGGAAATGTTGTACCATTATGAAAACAATGGCAGTGTAAAGTAATTGGTTGAGTGGTTTCTTCTGTAACTACAATTATCGTAGTGGAAGGCATTGAGGGTGTAGTAGTTGTTGCTGTGGTGGAAGTAGTAAAGGGTGTTGTAGTTGGTACGGCGGTGGAAGTAGTTGAGGGTGTTGTAGTTGTTACTGTGGTTGAAGTAGTTGAGGGTGTTGTAGTTGTTACTGTGGTGGAAGGAGTTGAGAGTGTTGTAGTTGTTACTGTGGTTGAAGTAGTTGAGGGTGTTGTAGTTGTTACTGTGGTGGAAGGAGTTGAGGGTGTTGTAGTTGTTACTGTGGTGGAGAGAGTTGAGGGTGTTGTAGTTGTTACTGTGGTGGAAGGTAGTTGGGGTGTTGTAATTTGTTACTATGGTTGGAGAGAGTTGAGGGTGTTTGTAGTTGTTTACTGTGGTGGAAGTAGTTGAGGGTGTTTGTAGTTGTTACTGTGGTGGAAGGAGTTGAGGGTGTTGTAAGTTGTTACTGTGGTGGAGAGAGTTGAGGGTGTGGTAGTTGTTACTTAGCTGTTGGTGGAGAGTTTGAGGGTGTTGTAGTTGTTACTGTGGTTGAAGTAGTTGAGGGTGTTGTAGTTGTTACTGTGGTGGAAGGAGTTGAGGGTGTTGTAGTTGTTACTGTGGTGGAGAGAGTTGAGGGTGTTGTAGTTGTTACTGTGGTGGAAGGAGTTGAGGGTGTTGTAGTTGTTACTGTGGTTGAAGTAGTTGAGGGTGTTGTAGTTGTTACTGTGGTGGAAGGAGTTGAGAGTGTTGTAGTTGTTACTGTGGTTGAAGTAGTTGAGGGTGTTGTAGTTGTTACTGTGGTGGAGAGAGTTGAGGGTGTTGTAGTTGTTACTGTGGTTGAAGTAGTTGAGGGTGTTGTAATTGTTACTGTGGTGGAGAGAGTTGAGGGTGTTGTAGTTGTTACTGTGGTGGAAGGAGTTGAGGGTGTTGTAGTTGTTACTGTGGTTGAAGTAGTTGAGGGTGTTGTAGTTGTTACTGTGGTTGAAATAGTTGAGGGTGTTGTAGTTGTTACTGTGGTGGAGGGTGTTGAGGGTGTTGTAGTTGTTACTGTGGTGGAGGGAGTTGAGGGTGTTGTAGTTGTTACTGCGGTGGAAGGAGTTGAGGGTGTTGCAGTTGGTACTTTAGTTGAAGGAGTTGAGGGTGTTGTAATTGTTGCTGTGGTAGAAGTAGTAAAGTGTGTTGTAGTTGGTACGGCGGTGGAAGTAGTTGAGGGTGTTGTAGTTGTTACTGTGGTGGAAGGAGTTGAGGGTGTTGTAGTTGTTACTGTGGTTGAAGTAGTTGAGGGTGTTGTAGTTGTTACTGTGGTGGAGGGAGTTGAGGGTGTTGTAGTTGTTACTGTGGTGGAAGGAGTTGAGGGTGTTGTAGTTGTTACTGTGGTGGAAGGAGTTGAGAGTGTTGTAGTTGTTACTGTGGTTGAAGTAGTTGAGGGTGTTGTAGTTGTTACTGTGGTTGAAGTAGTTGAGGGTGTTGTAGTTGTTACTGTGGTGGAAGGAGTTGAGGGTGTTGTAGTTGTTACTGTGGTGGAGAGAGTTGAGGGTGTTGTATTTGTTACTGTGGTTGAAGTAGTTGAGGGTGTTGTAGTTGTTACTGTGGTGGAGAGAGTTGAGGGTGTTGTAGTTGTTACTGTGGTTGAAGTAGTTGAGGGTGTTGTAATTGTTACTGTGGTGGAGAGAGTTGAGGGTGTTGTAGTTGTTACTGTGGTGGAAGGAGTTGAGGGTGTTGTAGTTGTTACTGTGGTTGAAGTAGTTGAGGGTGTTGTAGTTGTTACTGTGGTTGAAATAGTTGAGGGTGTTGTAGTTGTTACTGTGGTGGAGGGCGTTGAGGGTGTTGTAGTTGTTACTGTGGTGGAGGGAGTTGAGGGTGTTGTAGTTGTTACTGCGGTGGAAGGAGTTGAGGGTGTTGCAGTTGGTACTTTAGTTGAAGGAGTTGAGGGTGTTGTAATTGTTGCTGTGGTAGAAGTAGTAAAGTGTGTTGTAGTTGGTACGGCGGTGGAAGTAGTTGAGGGTGTTGTAGTTGTTACTGTGGTGGAAGGAGTTGAGGGTGTTGTAGTTGTTACTGTGGTTTAAGTAGTTGAGGGTGTTGTAGTTGTTACTGTGGTGGAGGGAGTTGAGGGTGTTGTAGTTGTTACTGTGGTGGAAGGAGTTGAGGGTGTTGTAGTTGTTACTGTGGTGGAAGTAGTTGAGGGTGTTGTAGTTGTTACTGTGGTGGAAGGAGTTGAGGGTGTTGTAGTTGTTACTGTGGTGGAGGGTGTTGAGGGTGTTGTAGTTGTTACTGTGGTAGAGGGAGTTGAGGGTGTTGTAGTTGTTACTGTGGTGGAAGGAGTTGAGGGTGTTGTAGTTGTTACTGTGGTGGAGGGCGTTGAGGGTGTTGTAGTTATTACTGTGGTGGAGGGAGTTGAGGGTGTTGTAGTTGTTACTGTGGTGGAAGGAGTTGAGGGTGTTGTAGTTGGTACTGTAGTGGATGGAGTTGAGGGTGTTGTAGTTGTTACTGTGGTGGAAGTAGTTGAGGGTGTTGTAGTTGGTACTGTAGTGGATGGAGTTGAGGGTGTTGTAGTTGTTACTGTGGTGGAAGTAGTACAGGGTGTTGTAGTTGGTACTGTGGTGGAAGTAGTTGAGGGTGTTGTAGTTGGTACTGTAGTGGATGGAGTTGAGGGTGTTGTAGTTGTTACTGTGGTGGAAGTAGTAGAGGGTGTTGTAGTTGGTACTGTGGTGGAAGTAGTTGAGGGTGTTGTAGTTGGTACTGTAGTGGATGGAGTTGAGGGTGTTGTAGTTGTTACTGTGGTGGAAGGAGTTGAGGGTGTTGTAGTTGTTACTGTGGTGGAGGGAGTTGAGGGTGTTGTTGTTTCTGTTGTGGTAGAAGGCTTGGTGGTTGTACTGGTAGGTGTTTTTTGTGATGTCGTTGTGAAAGTAATAGTAGTTTGTGGTGTTGTGCTGCATTGAACTGTTCTGCAACATTCTACCCTTATTTCATAATTGAGACATATGGGAGGATACTGTAAATTGTTCTTACACAGGAGTCCTTGTTTATTACATGTCACTTGTTGGTAAAGGGGAACTGTTGGATATTCCTCAGCACGACATTCCACTGCCACTGGATCCTCGCAGATTTTAAATCCTTTCTGAATGATGTGTTTGATGGTTTCATTGTCTCCAACCCCATTACCATCTTCAGGGTAGTCAGAACTTATCAATTTTGACCATTGGCATAACGTTTCATGACAAGGTGTTTCTGTAACATGTTTGGTTGTAAGTATTATTGGGGGCGTTGTGGTTGAGATTGAAGGTGTCATAGAAGGAGTAGGCTTTGTTGGGCATGCACTATAGTCACAACACAGAACTCTGACTTGGTAGTTGAAGCACAAAGCCAGTGTTCCCGACTGGTCTTCATTTCTGCATGTGAGCCCCTTAGCCAGATCACATTGTACCACTTTTCCAACACTGTCAATGGAGACATTTGGGAATTTCTCAGCTCTGCATTGGATCTCGCTTGGCTTGGCACATATCTTGTGCCCTGCCTCTCTAATCTTGTCATAAGTTTCACTGTCTCCTCCTAGAGTTCCAAGAGTTGGGAAGCTAGTATCATACCATGGGGACCATTCACAGGGATCGCATGGGACTGTAACTGTATGGGGCTCTGTGGATATACATCAAAGTGGTCTGGTTATTTAGTATATCTTACATGATACAGCTGAATATGACTTCAGTTTGAAAAAAAAGGATGTTGCGCATACCTGGTGTGGTTGTAAAAACAAAGGTGGCTGAAGACTGGCTTGCTGTAGATGTGCTTACAATGGGCATAGGTGTTGTTGGTGTTGGTACTGGGCATAAATATGACCCCTTGTCAATGGTACCATTTGTCCCACACACTGCTATGAAGCAGTTACCATGCCCATCTGTTGTGTTATAGATGGTATTGCCAGGGTAATATGTTTTATTAAAATATGTGCAAGTACAGGCTGTAAAAAGATAATATGTTTTGTTAACATAGTTACTTTCACATGACATTACATGTCACTTGTTAGACGCCAATCCAAAGTGACTTACATACATTCAGTACTGTGGGCAATCCCCACAGGAGCAATTTGGGGTGAAGTGTCTTGCCCAGGGACACAACAACATGCTGACTGCAGTGGGACTCAAACTTGCTATCCCCTGATTCAAAGTTCAGCGCACTAAGTTCAGCGCACTATTCCATTGAGCCACAGCCTCCCAGTTACTTGACATATTTGTATATTTTTACAACCCTCAATCTCTCCAAACCTTTAGCATACCTTGGGCATCGTAAAAACATTGGATGGTCGTTGAACTGCAGTTACTACAAGAAAAAAAACAGAAAATATTACTGACAATAATATTGTTTTCATTTAATTTGAACCTGCAACAAACCCATACATCCTTGACTGGACATGTATTATATGCAAGACGTACCATGTATGACAGTTTTCGGTTGTTGGCACTTTGTCAGTATTATTATAGTATCTCCCCTCTTTATCGCAGCAGCCACATAGTTCTTTTGAAACACATGTCATAGTATCTTCATCAAAGTATGGCTGAGCAGGAGGACATTTTGGATAGCAACCTAATTTAAAAACAAACAAATGGTCATGTTGGAATATTTGCCGATTCATGGGTACAACCAGATTAAGTGTTTTTTTGTACTTTAACCTGACATTGTGGTTGAACGACAACTTTTAAATAAAGAACTTTTGAGAAATCCAGCCAATTTAAAGAGACAATGCGTTCAATCAGAAATCTTCAATCTTGAATGTGTTTTTGCGGTTAGGTCAAGTTAAAAAAAGTTGAACTTACCTTCAAGAGGAGGTATCTGTGGAGAGCAGCTGCCTGATGGATTCCTGCAGGTTTTCATACAAGGAGATCCGCATGGCTTGTAGTGCCATTCACATTCTCCAGGGGGATTGTAGTAATCACAGAAGAGAGCTGGAAAATAAAATTATACTTAGTATAGATATTTAAGACTGGACTTCTCAGAGAGAGTACTGGTGATATTAAAAGTGTGGCTGTACTATTTAAATACTGGCTACGAATAAGTAGAAACATAGTATGATCAATACGCCAATTGAACGTCTTAAGTTAATGCTGAGTAGTTGTGTAAATATGCAAAGATAATATTGGTCTCCGAAGTTTTCTCTCATCAAGTCCGACCAGTGATCAGAAGTTCAGCCTAATGTCATTGGTCCCAAGCTGGCTGCCGATGTGGTATCCAGCTGATGATCTGGTTATCTAGGAAACGCCTTGTCTGATTAGGAAAGAAGCCATATATCCCACTATGGATCTAGAATTAAGTTGATTAGACAACTTTATCCATAACCAACCAGAGTTTAAAATATGAATGCACAACTAATCAGAAGACTTATTAAACATATAAACGTTGTTTATTAATATATAGTTATTTTTGGTGATGTGTTGCAACAGTGCAATCAATCCACCCTGCCAGGTTGTATTTATACTCATGTTCCTTGAGGCACAGGCCAAGAAGGTAACCCATAACCCAATCTTAATTACAACTCTTTGAAAGGCCTTGTTTTCAATCTTTAAAAACCAACCTGGAAAATACTGCAGATATTATAATTTTTTCGTTTTTAGCTTTCTGAATTTGTATTCATTTTCGGATATACCTAAATTAATACAGTTACTTGTTTCTTGTAAGTGTTTTCAGACAGGCATCTGGCAGCAGTTTACTTCAAAAACCTTATATCCAAGGGTCCTGCATAGAAGCCCCCCATCAGGACTTTGCTGGATGACACTCAAATTTGTCGTATTCGTATACTGTATTTGTATACCTGAGACAAATGTAAAATCTGTAATTTTGGGCTTTATAACTAAACTTTTAGTCAAGAGGATCAAACTGACTCTACTTGATAAGGGATTTGCTCTTTGCTTACCGCAAGGTAGGGGGCAGAGCCTTGCGGTGAAGACTGCTAGTTTGTTTTGTTTACATGGTTACCACCCCTGCTAGCCTGTGCCTCATATTTGATGCTGCTTAAATAATAAAGAAGTTATATATTATTTGAAAACAGATCATGAAGGTGTTTGATGAATATCTTGTTATTTTTCCAGTGTAGCCCTCACTGACAAAGGTTATAATATCCAGCAAATCCTTACCTTAGTGATCTTGATAGGTATGTATTTATCTAAAATAACTTTGCTTGTTACCTTATGCAACCCTGATTCATTTTGTCTATTGCCTTAAATGATTGTTCATCTTAGATACTCACGACAGATCTTTGGGGTTCTCCATGGTATACAGATTCCAGCTTGATTACAGGATTCAGCATAAGCAGCCACAGCAGTGCAAAAACACTCACAGTCTCCACCCGTGTCACAAGCACATGAGTCAAACACACATGCATCATAGTATGGAGTTGGATCCACCTATAAAAAAATAATATTATTATACAATAATGGAAGAAAAATGCTATTCTTTTCCAAGTATATTTCTGCACTCCTTTTTGTTTGTTTTTTTAAATGGTATTTTTACAGTGTGGCATTGCTACTTTAACATGAGTAAAGGCTCTGGATAAATCTTCCACCAGTCAGTCATTGAGTGAACACCCTGATAAAGGTGTAAACATGTCCATGTTTGAAGACACTTTATATAGCATAATCAGTAGCTTATGTGCTGTCTTCCTAACAGGGACAACCTTTGGGCCAGCAGGCTGAAAAGGAAAGCTCATGAATAATCTAACATGGTCTCATCAACAACCTACAGTGGAGTGGCAGGCAGAGAAGACATCACTCTGTATAAGGCTGCACTGTTTCTGCGACCAGGCCTGTCGGTATGGGTTGGTTGTGCAGGGGCTGCTAATGCTCTGATCGTCAGGGCAACTGGGTAAATCCTTCCAGCTGTTTCCAAACACCAGTGGGTTGACCACCACAGCATTGCCCCTTGTTGTGAAGTCATTATTTGCATTGCCGTCATAATTGCCACACAGGCCACACACGCGACCCTGAAAATGTAGAGGTCCTTATGTCATGGCTGTCGGCTTAAATATCAAAATGAATCAATTTTTGTGACAATAAGACCAAAAAAATGTATCCGGCGGTACCTTATATTTTGAGCTTAGCTGGATGAACAAGCTGGTCTTTCTGTCCCACATGAGAATGAGTCCATTGTTGGCTTCAACTACTAGATAGATGCCCATAGTGCTGTAACGGAATGGAACTGAATGTTCATCTCCACTTGAAAGCAGCTGGTAGCGTCCCTCTGTTAGAATCACTTCTGCATTCTATAGAAAAGGACAGATTTGTATTGTTGATATAGATACATTACAGAGAGACAGACACACAGATGGATGGATATTTGACTGTTTACCCCCAGGAAGATCCTGATTGTCTTGGAGCAGGTGGTTCCTGTGGTTCCACAAGGAAGATTCTCAGAGATAACTCTAAAGGTTCCATTACTCTGTGCACTGCCACAGTAGTCCTGAGGAAGGCACACACACACAGAAAAAAGTCATCAATATTAGTGGCCCTGCTTGACTCCCGTTCTCTGCTTTGTCAGGGATATGTTATTTGAACGAACTGACAGGGACAGTTAAGGAAGCAGGGAGGTCACAGTGGTTTGAAATAACTCTACAAGCCAAAGGACTACAGCAACACGTTCAAAGAATGGTGGTTCCTCAAAAAGCATTCCTGATTCAGATCACTGGCCCGTCCTAATAATAATTTAATGTGAATTTAAGATGTTGGAGTGGTTATCTGTCGGTCTTGTCTCGTGAAATTAAGCAAGCCCATTCAACAGTAAGGCATATATCTTTGGTTTTCTGCAGCTTAGCAAAACCTTTTGAGGGATAGGGTTAGTTATAACATATTTACCACAAGTGCATTCATCTGTTCTATCCCTCTGTTTGTGAGTGAATTTATACCTGAGTGAGAATGTATTCACAGCTGCCATCAAAGGTGAAGCGTTTCTGATCAAAGGTCATGTAGTGTCCTGCTCCGTAGACAGAGCAGGTCCCATCACACGCCTCTGTAGTGCACTGCCACTTCCTGTCTTTACAAGTGCTGTAAACAGAGAGATTGGACTTCTCATTGTACGTGTCACTCAAAGATGAAGGTGTAACCAAAAAACTCAAGTAAAAGCCGTTCCCTCCACTTGGGATTCACCTACCAGGTGTTGCAGTCCACCTTGGTGCTCTCTCCAGGCTGGTAGGAGATGCCGTTGTGAACACAGGAGCAGGCATCTGGCTTGATGCAGCCTCCTTTATCATCGGACACCATCCCAGATGGACATATACACCCGGACACGCACCCAGTGGACACCTGCAGAAGTTGTCAAACTTACAGTTATATGTTTTACTTTGATTATCCAAATATTTGATCCATATAAACTAGTAATGTATTTGCAGATAAATGTTCCTCTATGTTGGGAAAAAGGTGACTCACACAGGCCATGTCTAATGTGTTGCAGCTCTTCTCACACTCAGTTCCTTTAGCAGCTGGACCAGCAGAGCAGTTGAAAAACTCCATAGGAAGAGCACAGGCTGCTAAGAAAAGACATATCTGAAGTTACTATACTTCATTCTAAAATGAATCTTGGTTTCTCTCTTTATATTACTACTGTTGCCCTGATTTTATGCAACATCTTGCATAAACTTGTTTTTCTGACAACCAAGATAACCTTGATTAATGGTGCCTTGTTGATGGAGTATTTTTGTTATCAAGATGTAATATAAAATGTTTTTTTTTACATGTAAACAAGCCCCATCACTCTAACACACAGCCAGAGTATGTCATGTCCCAGTAGGGGCTCCGTATATCGACACCCTAACTGCAGTTATATGATTACCATCAGCTATGGCCTCCCGTATAGAAAGTACAGCAGATGGGAAGTAGCGCTTTATTCTTTTGTCAAAGCGGCAAATCGTTCTGTTTTAGTATTTGTGATGCAAACTGTCCACTTGTACATATTTTCCCCAGACTTTTTGTCATTCTGCCTGTGTGTTGTCTTGATCTGAAGAACACATCTAAAGTTTAGGCTGTATCTTGTGCGTTGAAACGCTGTACACAAACATGACGGTAACAGTGATAGTGGTTCTAGAGGCAGTTGTGTGTGGTCACAGCGACTGTGTGCAGCTTCCCACATTATTTCTTGGTCACATTCAACAAATTAGCTTTATAGGTGTTGGTAGGTCTTTTTGATCAGAGCTGAGCAACCTGCTGTCTTTTACCTGACCCAACACATACATGAGATCATTACCCCTCTAAACAGCTCAGTCTCAGACAGTGTTAGTGATCAGTATATTCTTTGAAATTGTCATAAACCGGGTTAGTATTTTCAAATATAAAACAAGTGAAAATGATGATCTATGTTGGCAGACAGCAACTTTCCAAGGCTCTAAATCTGAAAGGGATATCAAATGTTTGAAACCTGTCACAGCTGGATGAAGTCCTATTCTCTCTTAGATGCTAAAACACAACTGCTCTGACATTTCACTTCAAAAGCTACCATCAGGAAGTAAGGCAACACTCCCTTTCAGGTGTTTCTATGGTGTTACTTACATGGCTGTACAATCATCTCCCCAATGCAGTCCAGTTTACCGTCCTTACAGGAGCTAGAGGAGGAATATAAAAACTCATGAATACACATACACGTATATAACACTGCAGCGCACACTTTAAACATTTGTGAAATTCTCACTTTTTCCAGATATGTCAGAGATAAACATTAATTTGTTCCTCTCAAGCCCGAAAGAAAGGAGGGAAGATCCAGAGCTGGCACAAAAGAACTACAGCCATAATGTTTATGATCAGTTGGCATACAATACCTTTCCCCGTATAATTCACAATTATTTTAAGTGCACACATATACTTCAGTTTGTTTGCAGATGCATTAAAGGATAATATGGGGAATCATTTAATTCTACCAAATCCCATACACATGCCTGGAATAACAATATCCAACATAACAAAAGCTTTACGTACCACATGAGCCCTTGCTTGTTAACGACCTGTCCAGGAGGCACCACTGAGCCTTCGTCATAACAGGGACAAGCCGTAGATGGAACACACTTCCCGGTGTCATCCAGGTAGGTTCCCTGTGCACAGACACAGCCGTCAATGGGGGGGAAGGAGGCGTGGCAGCTGAGGTCCGTGGAGCCGAGGCAGCGGCAGGTGTGGCTGCTGGTCGTGATGCTGTCCGAGTACACCATGCTGCTGGGGCACGAGCTGGCATATTTCCCTGAGGAGGACACAGCAGAGTCAGTGCCGGCCACGTGAAGACGTTTAAAAGGCCAGTGTTTTTTAGCCCGTTGTGCTGCAATGTCACAGCAAGATCTCGTTGTAGTTTTGCTGCAGGGCTTTAGGTTGTTGGATGTGTTTTCCTGCTAATGGTTTTGGTTAAGGGTCCAAGCAACAACAGAGTTACAACCCCCTTTTTCTGGTTATTAGTGGATTATTAACATTACTATTATTTAAAAAATAATGGCCTAAAACAACAATGTTGAAAATGTAGTCTGGCATAGCCACAGTACTGTGTCACATTATCATTCTGCTGAAGCTGTCTTCACGCCATCAGCAGTACACGGTTCTGCGCTGGCTGTGCCGTTGTCTTCCTCTGGAAGGAGGCTTGCTTTCGGTAAGACATCATAGTCCATTCTACTGTGTAGCAATGGCTGGAACAGCGTTGTTATGGCAGATTCCTTATTACAGCGTGTTTCTCGCTTATTCATTAAGGTCACACAGGTCAGAGAGGCCCATGAGTCTCTTTGCTAATTATCCATGGTCTTTGAATTATCAATAGATGTATTCATTTAAAGTGAGCTGATGCTGAGGTCAGAGGAAGTGCAGAGAGGCGCTAATTAGATAATACAGTTAAGTCTTTGTTAGTTAATTACTCCTAAAGACGTCATGAGATAATGACCTTTTGATATCTGGGACATATACAAGTATGGCATTCAGAGAGAAAACATGGCTGCATAATCAAATGAGGGTGGGTCATTTTAGAATCCTATATATGCTGGGGGAAACTTGTATTCGATGGGGCATTTCCGCGATTGGTTGCTATTGAATCAAGGTGATGTACCTCATTATTGTTTGTTGTTGTGCAACTGAATAATAATGAATCTCAACCATATCTGTGTTTGTGTTTTATTGATCTCTCTCTCTGTGTTAACATTTAAAGTTGGTGAGCCATTAATTGCCCTAACAGCGTCTACTGCGAAGTTACCTACATGATGGCAGAACTGATAGAGGTTTTTATGGAGATTTCTCAGGAACTGTTCACATTGGATTTTCAGGTAACCAGTCTTGAAACACTGATAGAGCCCATACTGTGTTCCTGTCTTGTTCTTCTGCTGATTTCTCTCTCGTCCCGCACTATGTCTTTCAACTCCATACCTTCTTCTGTGTTTGGTTCCTGTTCTTGTTCTATTCATTTTTTCACTGGGGGAATTTAAAGTTTCTTGTTCTCCACAAATATATAAAATATTACTCTGTGTTTTCTGATGGAGAAAAACTAATGTTTTTATTGGCCACAGCTGAGGTTAAATTGACCAGACTTCTTTCTGCTGATTAATATAAATGCAAATGGCCTCTTGATCAAAGTATCCTTAGCAATAATCTGCTGTTATAAAAAAAAAGCAGACTGCTCGACAATACAATATTAAAAGCAGTAAGATCACTTGTATTGTCATCATGCTGTCAGATTCAATGCTTCCATAATGATGCAACACTTTGGGTTTGACTCTGCTCCACAGTTACTCAGTGCTCACCACAGATGGTGTTCCTCCAGCCGCTGAGGTGGATCCCTGCAGCTGCACAGGCATGGACATAGGCGGAGACTGCAGCACACATGCAGTCCTCACTGTTCTCAGAGTTACAGCTGTCATACATGCAGTTCTGGGAGGAGACGGAACGGAAAAGGAAGGGCAGTGTGAGGTCATGTGACAGGCCTGGAGACTGGTCTAGGAACAGTCCACAGGAAACAGTGAGACTCACCTCTTTGTAAGAGTCAGGGCTGATCTCTGAGTGACAGGAGGCAAACATTCCCTCAGGCTCACTCAGCATTGAGCACCAGTGCTGGGCGTATCTCTCTGTCGGTGACAAAACAGGACCAACATCAGACATTCTGAAGAACCCAAAGTGTCAGCAAAGAGTGGAAAGAGTCAGACAAACCATTTTCCAGACTAAGACTGCAAGGGTTCTCAAAGCTGCTCTTAACATCGCGGCAACCAGCATGTGTCTTCCAACTGTTGACAAAACCAGCTGCTGTGGCATCTGGAACCCCACTGAGCTTCAGGAAGTCATCCGCCTGGTTGCTGTTGAAGTTGCCACACAGACCTGCAGGCAGGAACAACATGATCAGGACCCCACAGGGCACTTTACTATGTCTATCCAGCTTTCCTGTCCTTTCAAACTGAAACAGACTGATGCGTGATACATAAAAATGCCATGTCCCACACTAGAACTACACTTGTGCCACTTGAGTTAGCAAATATTGACTAATTTTGACGAACTAAAAGTTACTCAATGTGCTCCTAAGTGCATCATTAATTCATTCTTTCATAACTATTAATCTTTGAAAACAGCAGTACATGGAATATTAAAATGGTTGGTTCAAATGCTATTTATTTGAACAATATATGCTATAAGCTATATATATATTCAGGCAATATAATATAATAAGTAGGGCCGGGACTCGATTAAAAAAATTAATCTAATTAATTAGAGGCTTTGTAATTAATTAATCGAAATTAATCGCAATTTTGAGAAAATGAGAAGCAATTTTTTTCACATGGATTTTAGTATACCATTAGGCGCATTCACACCGCAGTACTTTTCCCACAAAGGTTCATGAGAACTCTTTGAACCTGGGGGTGGATTAGGCAAATGAAGCCGCTGACGTCACTTCTTCTTCTTCTGCTTTGGGTTTACTGGCAGGCCGCAAACCACTTCACGGCGTATACTGCCGCCCAAAGTCCCCGGAGTTGGGGACTGGCTTCAGTAGAAGCTGCTGGGACTCCCAGCAGCCTTCCGAGTAAATCGCCAGAACGCCGACACCTCCTCATCTCCAACGCTCCCATGTTTTATTTTGTGTTGCCATAAGTTAGTCTCTCTGCGTTTCTGCGCTGGGCTAATGCTAATGCTAATAATGCTAATGCGAGGATAATAAAATGGCGGCTTCACCAAACTTTTTGGGAGTTTTACGGGGCGTGGTTTGCAATCCGCCCAGCCAATCAGAAATATAGCTCTTTTCTCACAAGAGAGCGGTACGAAAGTCCCTGCTCTCTAGCAGCTCTCTGCTCTCTAGCAGGGACTTTCGTGGGGGTAAAAAGGTTCTCATGAACTAATTTTAGTACCTGCTCTTTTTGGTGTGAACGCGATAAAAGAGGCTAGCTTCCACGCTAGCTGCTATATGTTTTGCATTGAGGTGATACTTGAGGCTTGATGTGCTGCGGTGATATGCAAATTCCTTTTTGCATAATTTGTACACAACCGTGCTCTTATCGACGCTTCCATCCGTCCGTTTTTTAAAACAACATTTCCCACTGTTGTTCACTGTGGTTTGTTGTTGTCTGAAGTCATGAACGTTAGTTGGTGCTCCAGTATAATCGGTACGCCTGAAACTCATCCAGTGAGAAACGTTCCGCGGTGCAAAAATAAGTGCGATTAAAATGCGTTAATTTTTTTAACGCGTTAATTTTTGTGTAATTAATTAATCTTAATTAACGCGTTAAAGTCCCGGCCCTAATTATAAGGATTCACTCTGACTTTCTTTGTTATCCAGGTGATCAGCCAAGCCAGGTGGCACCTATCAATCTATATAGAGTTCAAGAATGCCTTAAGACATACCAACTTTGATGACCTCTAACTTTATTAAGGTTGAACACCTTTTTAGTTATTATTTTACTCACCCCCAAACAACTCCAAAAGACAGACAGGACTCACTCTGGATGGCATTAATTTGGCCTCCAACGAAACCGTAAGGAATCTCAGCATTATATTTGATCAGGATTTGTCCTTTAACGCCCACATAAAATGAATCTCAAGGTTCGCCTTCTTTCATCTGGGTACCCTTGCTAAAATCATCCTGCCTCAAAATGATGCAGAAAAACTATTCCCTGCATTTGTTACTTAAAGGCTGGATTATTGTAAGTCATTATTATCAGGCTGTACCAAACATGTGTTATTTGGGATATTGAGTTTACTGTTTGTAACAACAAACAGGGATCAATAGCCAGCACTATTTGAGTTCTGAAGTACAGATGACTTCAGGACACATACCACAAGTGTTGGCCTGGTAGTCGCTGGTCACTGTGAGGTGGAGCTGCATCACCGGGTGGAGCTGCACCTCCAGCAGCACCCCCACAGACGTCTGCACCAGCAGGTAGAAGGAGGACGCTCTGAAGGCCGAGATCCCAGCTGCAGGGGGGACGGGAGTTTGTTAAAAAAAATCACTTTCTGCAAGCTGTCATCCTATCCAGCTCAGAGGCAAATGGAATGACTCTGACTCTGCAGTAAAGATGTTGTTTGTATGTTGTTTGGTTGGTGGATGTGTGTAGAAGTTAAAAAGAGAAGCTCAAGTGTAGTATTACTGAGCCCATGCTGTTGATTTCCTTACCTGGAAAAAACGTATATATATACTGTATATCAGTGGTGAACCGTCAGGGCCTTCAAGGTATTCAGAGAACCAAAATCGATTTAATTATATTAAAAAATATATATAAAATGTAAATAAAATGAATAAATGAGAATGGTATCTGTGTTGTTGATCTGTAATATTACAGTGTCACGTTGATTTGTTTGTCCTTCTCGGACCATGCACTACGCATTTCAGTGGTTTTGTGTTAGAAAAGAAAGCAACCAATCAGATCTTGTTCTGGGTCTCTGGGTAGAATATCCTTCAAGGTATTCTACATCCTTGATCGAAGGCCCTGGCCGTTGCACTGAATGAGAGCGTACGTTTGGACTGACAGTTTGATCAACCAATCATATATTGATTTGTAGCCAATGGGCGTATTCTTTCAGAGTTCCCCTCGGTTCCAGGGTATTCTAGAAGGCCCGCTAGTTAACTGGCTCGAGACAGATGATAGATGAATGCGACGAAGCAATTCATGCCGTTTTATTGTTTTTAACGTTGAAATGACAAGTGCAACAGGTGGAGATGAAGTTGTTGCAGAATTGTTGTGAGTACCCTTTTCAAGACAACAATTCAGTGAAGATGGACATTATAATGCCGCGGAGGGGGGGAGCGGCAGGTCCAGTTGTGATAGACACGGTTCACCACTGCTGAATATACATATATATATATTAGGGCTGGGCAAGTGTAAGACAGATACACACTAACAATAACACACACCCCCAGGAACAAGGAGCCACAGCTTTACTGTCAGTGTGGTCGGGAAGGTTCCTAACAGATGAAATGTCAAAGAATTAGCTAACTTTCTGCCATAAGAGGAGCTATTTGAATGATTTAATGATAAGGAAAGAAGATTCAGTGTTTCCTTTGTTATCTCCGTTAGCTTAGGATTCACCGGTCCACTGTTTAATAACGGAAGGAGATGATGCTATCCTTGCAGTCTCTCCATTCAGACGTCCAGGAAGAACAACTGATTGTGACTGACAAACGCAGATCATGTAAGTTACGGTGCTACGGTGGAAGAAATGTAAGGATAAGATTAGATATGGAAAGTGTCTCACCAGCAGAGAAGGGTAACTGAGCGTAGATGCCATTCACAAACACTTTGCCACTGGGTTGGATGGTGATCACCTTCATATGAAAAGAGACCTGTTGTTATCATCTGTGTGGCGTGTGTTCATGATAAAAAAACAAGCAGCAAATCTTGTGTGCACTCCTTTACCTTGCAACAATACTTTCATAGTATTGTAATTGTATACTCAAATACATATAGGAAGCAATGGCAGGCTGGAGATAAACGATTATCCTTTCGAAAATGGTGACAAATTATTTGAAAACAAGTAAAGCAAAACTAGTGTGTGTGTGTGTGTGTGTGTGTGTGTGTGTGTGTGTGTGTGTGTGTGTGTGTGTGTGTGTGTGTGTGCGTGTGTGTGTGTGTGTGTGTGTGTGTGTGTGTGTGTGTGTGTGTGTGTGACTGTGTGTGTGTGTGTGCGTGCACACGTGCGCGTGTGTGTGTGTGCGTGCGTGTGTTTATTATACTCACGTTAGCCCCTCCAGACAAACCCAAGGTCACAGACTTAAGGCAGGTTTCACTCTCGGTCACTCCACACTGCAGCAGCTGCGCCTGCACCACAAACTGGGCTCCACTGCAGTCCTAAACACAGACACAGAACACTCTCACACTGCTGCAGTGAAACAACATGACTGCACCTAGCAGTGTATAGAACCCCAGTTGAAGAGCAACACTAATCAGAACCTTGCATGAATAGAACCCTCAGTTGCTTCAGGCTTGGGTAGCTCTGCTGTGCAAGTGTTACCATGGCATGGGTGTGTTTGGTACCTTAGCCAGGACGTAGGAACAGTCCCCATGGAAGGTGTAGGCTTTGCCATCAAAGGTGTTGATGTGAGCCCCCCCCTCCAGAAAGCAGGTTCCTGGACAGTTCTCCTCTGTACAACTCCACTGTCCACTCTCACACACACTGTCCACACACACACACACTAACTGTTAGCACACACAATTCTATTTAGCTTTTTATTGTTTCATTACTTTTGTTATGAAAGCCCTTATAAATTGATTGAGTATCAATATTTGTATTTATTTATTATATATTGATGTATTTTTGTTGAAATATTTTCCTTGAAAACAAGTTGGTTCATCTCAATAATACTCATAACAAATGTTTGCTCATAACACATTTTCCATTTGTGTGTCGTGTTCCTTTAACAACACTGAAATACTGGATGCTATACCATTTTTTGCAGTTGCTGGAGTAGGACTCCCCAGGTCGGTACGTCTGGCTGTTGTAGCTGCATGAACATTCCTTCGGCGGGACACAGCCCCGTCCATTCAGATCATCCAGCACCGTGCCTGCAGGACCGGAGAATCACTGCATTAACCCTCCTGTGGCTTACGGGTTACATCTGACCAATTCACTACTTTCATCAATCATAAATATTGTGATTTACATTTGATTTCTTCAAGGACTGATGATATCCTCCACAGTTTGAACACATAACAATGCTGATCACCACTTTCATTGAATTTTGAGTGGTTTAGTCAACTGTGGTTGCCGGTCAAATATGACGCCGTAGAAATTGAAAGGGTAACCCTAGATTACGTTTATGCATCAGATTGTACTCATCCGAAAATCTTCAACCATGTTGATTTTGGAATACTTTTTCCGTTTTTATTCATTGTATATTCTCTGCAGTTATTCATGTAAACCAGTATTAGGAGACATTGTTTACAGCCAGGGGTGTAGTGCTATTTCTATAAGTACAGGAGCGCACCTATGACTCGCACATGAATGCACGTGCACGGTTGTGGCACGACCACCAAAACAGAAACATATGGACATAGGTTACTATATCAAAAGTGTGCAAATGTATTTAGAATCCTATCCATGTGACCTTTTTTTTTAGTGGGTGGTGGACCTAACATCCTCTAGGGGGAAGATTTGTTTTTATGTTGAAGTTAAATGCATCAATCTGGTGCACTTTGAGAGCAAAAGTAGGGACTAAATCTATGGATACATCTCTCAACAACACCCATGTAAAACAGAACTGTAAACAGACTTACTTTTTCTTTATGCATATCTTACTAATCACTCCCTTTTAAAATGAATGGTATGCTCATGACACTCATTTTTAAATAATTATCATCCGATAAAACAGACCAGTCTCTGCCAGTCTTTCTTTTCTTTTTTTAATCCGATGACATTATCAGTGATTTTAAACTGATTAATTACCGAAATAACATCAACACTGTGGGCGGCGCCATTTTACCGGACGTGACGTAAACCATGCGTTTGGTTTCTAGAGATGGCAAATCCGGATCATTTTATGGACTCGGAGTCTTCTGAGTCAATCATTGAAGAGATCCGGATCATACGAGTCATTTGAGTCATTTGAGTCATATGAGTCAGCATGACCAAGACCGTAGAAATCCTACCGGTGAAACCGAAAAGTTGTTGCATTTAACCAGCATATTAAACTAACGTTACATTAACCTCCGCTACACAGTGTCTTTTGCTTTAATAAAACATGTGTGTGTGTGTGCATTTTAAAAAATAAGTGTTTTGCATTATATGTATATAGTTATTTTAATATGTTCCTGTACTTAAGCTAATTTTGCACAATTGTGTTTTCATTTAACAATAATAATAATAATAATAATAATAATTGTATAATTACATTTTATATATTCTAACTGTTTTGCAATTTTCTATCATTTGTTTCTTTTTGTGTGCCATGTTCAAAATAAACGAGTTTCCAAGTAAGATCCTTATTGGAAATGCAGATATTATTACAGGAGACTGTTGCACAACATGACCATTTTGTTAGAAGTCTACACTGAAACTTAATTTAGAGCCGGAAAAATCGCGGGATCCGTGAATCCAGGTCAATGATCGAGAGAGACCAGTAGCCTACGAGGACTCAGAGCCGTAACTTATAGCAGGCAGCAGATCCAGAGATCCAGCAGACTCGTCCCCATGCACGAATCTACAGCAGACTCAGCCCCTCCTCCGGCTCGCACGGCTCCCGCGAGTCCCACGGCTCCCGCGAGTCCCACGGCTCCCTCGACGAGTCGCAGCAGACTCAGAGATTTGCGGACTCACGGCTCACTCACGGCTCACGGCTCACTCACGGCTCACGGCTCACTCACGGCTCCCGCGAGTCCAACGACTCACGGCTCACGGGACTCTCGCGGGAGCCGGAGGAGGGGCTGCATTTGCTGTTGATTCGTGCATGGCGACGAGTCTGCTGGATCTCTGGATACAACAACGTTGTAATGTGATTGTACACGTTATAAAGAGAGTAAAGAGTGACGCAATTTATAGTTTTAATTGTTACGTCACATCAGGTGTAGGACTCAAAGGACTCGGGTTAATCGAGAGGGAGACTCGTCACGACCGGCTCATTACTAGGATCCGGGTTAATGATCCGGATGAATCATGACTCGCCCATCTCTATTGGTTTCGAGGACACGTTGATGTTCATGTTATTTACTGTAGTTACTCTCTTCAAATATGCCTCATTGTATCGCGAAACATTGCCACAATTCTGATAGGAACAATCCACGGAATGCTCGGTTCCATCTGTTGCCAAAAGGTAAGCGTAGGAAGTACGTTCGGAGGCAGTGGCTAGCGAAATGTGGCCGGCCCGAACCGAAAGATCCACAGGCGCAGGTATGCAGCGAACATTTCAAGTTTCCGGACGACTACTCTGAGAGTATGATAAAACATAACATGGGATTTATTGAACAACCATTACTTAATGGATATGCAGTACCATCGGTCTTTCTGGTGTCATCACCGACCAGGACACCAGTTCGGCCAGTTGAGAAATCGCCCTCTGCAAGTGTGAAGCGACGGAGGACCAGAAGTAGTGCTCGGAGTAAGAATAAGGTATGTTATAGAGCATTTCCATTGCAGCGGGTAGCCCCGTTTAAACGTCCTTTATCGTCCAGGCCAGGCCAGTTTTTGGTGGCCTTTTCATATAGCGTAGTACCGGCTAGTGGGTATTTTCCCCCAGTTTTTCCGGCCCCATAAAATCGTGGTTCTAGGGCCAGGGACAACGAGGCTCAGTATGCTAAACTAGAGAGGGAATCGCTAGCAAGGGTGGTACTCAGTGTTGGGACTAACGCGTTACAAGTAACGCGCTACTATAACGCCGTTATTTTTGACAGTAACTAGTACTCTAACGCATTACTTTTTAAATTCAGTAACTCAGTTACCGTTACCACATGGTGCGTTACTCCGTTACTGCGTTAGTTTTTTGATATAGTCAACAGCCAGGCGAACAGAGATGAGAACTGTACTTAAGTACAGTACTTGAGTAAATGTACTTAGATACTTCCTGTGTCACATGCGGAGACGCGCTGTGGGCGTGTTTGTGTTGTTTACTAACAAGACTATCATGGCGGCGGCGGAGCTCAAGTCTAGTTTCTCCACCTGGAGATATTCTCACTATTTCACTTTTGTCGAGCACAAAGAAAATAACGTTTTAGTTAAATGAAAGTTGTGTCTTGGCGGGTCAATGATCCTATCTACTGCCCAAACCAGTCATTCAAATCTCTTAAAACATCTGCAAAAACAACATGCTGGGACGAAGCTAGTAGCTAAGACCACAGTGACTCAGCCGACGCTACTCCACCTCCACCTAAGCAACAGCGGCTGGATTTTAACCAAGGGACTGCTAGCCAGGGAAAAGTCGATAAAGCCATTGCACGGTATGTTGTAGAACACATGCAGGCTATTGCTACAGTGGAGTCACCCGCTTTCAGGGAGCTAGTTAGCATGATAGCATGTCCGGGCGGCACACGGCATATGGGACGGAAAACTTTTTCCAACTACCTGGAGAAAGAATATACAAAAATGGAAAGCCAGCTAATATCGATGCAATCCAGATTGCATATAATGCATGTCAAGTTGATCAACAGATTGTATTATTCTCCAATGCAATAACATTACTGAAATGAAGGCTATAAGGGCATTAATGGGAGCCATTTTTTCAAGTAACGAAAACGTTACTGTTCACAGTAACGCATTACTTTTGCGTGTAAGTAACTAGTAAAGTAACTGAGTTACTTTTGACATGAAGTAACTAGTAATGGTAACTAGTTACTGGTTTTCAGTAACTAGTACAACACTGGTGGTACTACATGCATACATATCTAGTAATCAAAATCATTGTATCTACTAAGTAGTACTAAGTAGGCTCGAACCTGTAGGCTATGGCTGAATTCCCCCATCCAATCTCTTCATATTGCTCAAAACTTCTTCCTCGGCTGACGAGTCCGAACTCAAATACTCCGCCAAGTTTTCGTGTGTTTACAAAGTGAACGCATGGATGACGTCACGACCATCACGTGACTACTGAAAATGGGCAAAATGGCAGCGGCCTGACGGAATATACAGGTTTTGATAAAAAAGAGCTATAAAATCATTATTTACCAGGGAATATCGCTGATTTCTTCAGGGTATGGTTTAAACATAATGTTTCACTAAATACTGAAGTTTTGATTCATTATCTAATGAGTGGAGCATTCCTTTAAACTGTATTTTATTGTACTGTCCTATGCTATGAGTTAGAATTATTTCATACCTGTTTTTAACTTATTCTCTTATTTTTTATAACTATAATGATCATGTAAAAAGGTGTGCCTTGGAAATACTTGTTTACATCATAAATGGTGACCAAACAGTTTGAGACCCACTGAGATAACTTAGACTAAAGTGAACTATCTGAACACTGAGAGAGTCCTTCCCTCACTGAGCTGACGTTATAAGATCCTCTCAGTCTGACAGGAGAGGACTCTCCTCCGCCTTGTTGTAGAAACAACTCCTTATGTACGTTAGCATAGCTAGCTAACCAGATGCTAACAACAATCCCCCTGTGCTCCGGCAGCACTACACCCCTGGTTACAGCTTAAAAGGGTGTTGAATAAAAATGTGAAATGTGTGAAACGAACACTACAGGAGGGTTGAACGTGTGTGTGTGTGTGTGTGTGTGTGTGTGTGTGTGTGTGTGTGTGTGTGTGTGTGTGTGTGTGTGTGTGTGTGTGTGTGTGTGTGTGTGTGTGTGTGTGTGTGTGTGTGTGTGTGTGTGTGTGTGTGTGTGTGTGTGTGTGTGTGTGTGCGCGTACCTGCAGGGCAGAAGCATCCATCGAGACAGTGGTTGTCGCAGGTGTGGCTGGCCTCCGGGTTGGAGCAGGTATCAGCACAGGGACTACCACACTCCTTGTACACCATTTTGTCCGGACATGACTTCCCTGTAAATGCATTTTATTTTTAGTAACATTCACTTTTCATAACTTCTCTGCTGTAGCCTGGATCCAGACCCTCAACCGCACGCCAACACTTGTCTTCTAGAAATCAGCTTCTCCTCTCTGACCTGAATGAATGGTGAATGGTTGCTTAGGGACTTGCCTTTGTAGGCTACCTGAACATGAAATCAAAGTCAATAAATACTGTGTTTTGAGTCTGACAGCTTCAATCAACACGCCCATCATTTTAGTCCTGACATATTCACAGGCCCTGCAGATGGAGACCTTGTCTTGCTTGATTTGGTTAGAGAAACAGTTGAGTCATCAGTGCTCTGGTTGAAGGGTCTAAAGCAGGGGTGGGGAACCTCCGGCCTCTGGACTTGTATACGGGCTGCAGACCATTTGATCTGGCCCTCGAGGTAATTCATAAACACACGCAAAAAATACAAATCAACTCCAAATTTAGATTTTTTAAATCTAGACAGCATTAAAACACACCGGGCAACAAACTGTTTTTCCTGGCCACTGTCATGGTCCTTGAAACCAAAACGAGTAGAACGTGTCATCAAGTGATCAAGTCCTGTAAAAAAACTTCAAACAAACAAGACTGTCCGTAGGTCCATCTAATTTCTCTTAATTTGATTCCATGTTTCCCTCACTTGCGTCTTTTCTTCGCAAAACCACGTGAAGAGAGAGGAAGCAAGGGAGCTTTCTGATCGCTGCTGGGTCGGCTGTCAGTCGCTGCAGAGAGTTTTGATGGAGTTTGGGTTTGCAGACATGTTCGCTGATCTGCTACTAATACAAGGCAAACAGTTATCTCTGCCAGAGCAGCAGTGTGTTCCTGTTCCACACACACCTGCACATTAATAACCCTGCTCTCTGTAGTTATTCTGTGTCCTGCTGAGCTGACCTGGTATACCCGCAGAATGCCTTTAAATTATTCATTTTGAATTCATAATCTAATAATCCAGGATATGATCGTGGTATTTTCTGAACACTGACAAGGCTTCATTTTTTCAGGAAGAATTACAATAACTTGTTACAGTAGGCTGTTAAACCCAATGCTTCAAAGCAGAATGAAAATGAACATAAATAGGAATAAAATAATTATATAAAGGACGAAAGTTGTATGTGGTCGGTTTTGTTGTTCAGACGTATTATCACTTATTTTTAAATAGATGATACATGCTTTGAAAAAACACCCCCGAAAGATGTTGTAACAATTGAAATGGCCCTTGATAGGAAAAAGGTTCCCCAGCCCTGGTCTAAAGTAATCACAGAGTTGCATCCAGGTTCATGATCTCCTCTCTCAATTATATTACAATGTTTGTAGATATAGCATTAACAGTGATGAGTGGTGAGCTTTACTTTGGCAACAAGTAATGCTTTTTGTCCATCAGGGAACTCCGAAAGTCACAGAGAGTCGCAACTTCTAACGACACGCTCACCAAAGTGACTGCCAGACACCATTCTCTCACAAAGAACTCACAGTAGGTCCTCATTCTGTGTGACTGGCGAAGCCACACACAGTCTAGTGTTCGACATACTTATCTCATCTTATTCTCCTTCTTCCGCCACAAATGTTGTCATGCTACTCGTTGACACGAAACACACAAAAAACACATCAAAACGTGCGGCATGACCAGGATCACGTTGCTATGTCTTTTATGAGAGATTCGCCTAGCCGTTTTCACGCAAATCGCAGAGAACTGCGATCATTTGCCCCATAGGAATGAATGGGAAATCCATTTGAACAGAGCTCAAAAACACCCCACTTTGACCCCATACAGATTCCCCCTACTTTAACGTAGGACAACAAATACAATTTCAACGGTTCTCGAGAACCGTTTAACCCTAACCCTAATATCCAATTATTAGACTAATTGGATATTTTGATATAGCTAGTACAGTTCTCACGTAGCTTACGTTTTGTGAAAAGGTCACACTGTTTCACATTTTATAATGGGTGTGTATGGGAGAGCTGCTTAAGACTTAGAGTGGGTGACATCATGGCTAGAGGAGTTTTTTTCCAACTATTGCTCGGCTGGCCACCATTTTCACTCTTCATACATCATTTGGTGATCATATTATTGTAATCAGATCAATTTGTCACGGCCGCACAGATATGCTCATTTAATCAAACGGACACATATAACAAACACGAGAGTCATCAGGTGTTCATCTGGTATCCTAAATACTCTGGGTATATACTTAGCTGATTGGAGTTACAGTTTTTTACTTAGAAGCAATAATGGAGCACAATATTGTCTACATATTCTCTGACAGACTGTCTCTCGTTCACTGGCAGGGCGTTGCCGTGGAAACACTTTGGTCTTTGAACACACCTGTCGGTCGTTAACTAAATCCAGTGGTAATCTAAAGATGTTCAGAAACGATGCAGGAATGTGGTAAAAGAATCCGAAAATGTAATAGATAAACAGTTCAAATAGTCAGCTAAAATTAATGGATATATTTTTTGTTGTACCTTAACAATACAACTATGCTATTAGTACGTACTCAGCAGGGGTAATGTTAGCATCGGGACGTGCACCAGAGTTTCAGTCACATAGTCAACATGTCTCAATTTTCTAGTTCTACATAAAATTGAATAAATTAAACATTTGCATGATGCTGAACATATACGCTGTAGTGTATCTGCTTTTTAAAACCCTTAATTGGAAACTGAAATAAACCTCCTTCACATGGAATATTCCATTAGCAGTGTGTATTGAGTGAACTCACAGCAGAGCTCTTTGGTTCTCCAGTTTTGGGGTTGTCCACCAGCATGGCTGCACTGCCTGGATAACTCGGACACAGTGTTGCACAGACAGGCGGGGTCCAGCTGCTCACTGCCACCAGCATCACAGTGGCAGAGGTCAGCTACACAGGCAGAGGTAAAGGAGGCCACGTCCAGCAAACTGTGACAGCTGCTGAACGCCGGCCCAGTGAGGATCTGCTCACACAGAGGTCTCTGCAGACACACACACAAACAAACGCAGGACATGGTATGGTGGTCAATGTATTGTGAAGATGTTTTTAGGAAATACATTTATTTGCTTTAGTGCAGAATTAACTTTGATACCAGATTTGTAGGGTAGATATAAGGCTGGCTAGAAGAAGAAGAAGAAGAAGAAGAAGAAGAATTTTGATTTTTAAAACAAATTTTATTTGCATTTGTTTTAAACATACACCCACCCTGCAAAAGAGTCGGAACAGAACTAATACATTACACAATCAAATAAATAAACAGATTTTCATGACTACCAAATAAATATTATTTGAAAACCCCATTTGAAAAGCGTTTTACCCATTTAAAAACATCCTCTTTTACACACTTTAAAAACAAAAACTACACCTATCCTTTAAAACTTCAATATTAGAGAGTCATTCTCCCCCAGCGAGCACAGAACCTGCCCAACAGCCCACACATCCAGAAACCCCTGCAGATGATTGATCAGTGTATAGTACGCATGCTCCACCCTCAGACGCGCTGCCACCAACCCCCTCAGACAGAGCACTGCATCCGTCCATCCCACTCCAGCAAGTTGGTTCTTCCTACTTTTCCAGATTGCTAATTTTGCATTAGCAAACAAGAAATTCATCAAAAGTAGGGTTTCTTTCTTTTTCAGGATGTATTTGGGGCCATGGACAAAAAGTGGTATGGAGAAAACCTCCCCGAACCCTTCCACCCACCCCTGTAACATTTTTTTAAGACCAGCCAATCGGGGACAGGACACCACTAAATGCTCCAATGTTTCTGCCATAAAACAGAACGGACAGCCCCCCCTTGTGCCTGGGTCAAAATGAGCTCTGTATTTGTTAGTGGCTATTGCACCGTGTATAATTCTCCATTGGATGTCAGCCATCCTTTTCTCAACTGGAGATTTATACAGGATCCGCCAGCTGCCCTGAGGGGAAGAGCCCAAGCCAAACACATCCGTCCACCTCGACTCTCTGACGCCTGCGAGCGAGCTGAGGTTTAACACCTTTACACAGCTAAGGTATAGCTTCTTCCCATTGCAGGAGGTGAACTTTGCAGGTGTTAGAGTCCCCAGTGATAGCAGGAGACCATCCTCCTCTCTCCATTCCCCCACCGCAGGACCCACACTCAAGGCAGGAAAAACATAATCATGTCCCTTTCTCCACTGGTCAGCCAGATCTGCATTTAGAGAAAAAGTCCGGTGGGATGGCGACAGCGACTGCCACACCTCATCTACCAAGTTCTCCAGAACTCGGTTTGATCGAATGCCCGTCACCTCAGCCAGTTTTTCTGTGGAGACCCCCGTCAAATGGCCAAGTTTTACCACTCCCGCTTCAATGAACGCATTTTTTAGGGTGGCCGAAGAGAAAAGGGTTCCAGAAAGAAAACCAGTGTCAAACAGTAGCTCCTCAAACAGCCACATCCCAGGCCGGGGGTCAGGTGGTCTGGTAAAACTCAGAATCTTCCAGGCATTGATGACTGAGCAGTAAAAAGGTGTAAGTCCAGTTATCTTGTACGCAGGGGCCTTCAGCAGAAACAGGTGTTTATCAAAACCAAAGCCCCCTGCCCTCCAGAGCAACAGCCGGGCCATAGCCAGCCAGCCAGCAGGGAGAGGCACCATACAGCAGCCGCTGAGCTGCCTGCAGTCTAAAAGCAGCAGTCCTTGCAGTAATGTCCACGAGGCCCTGGCCCCCCTCTGCCACAGGCAGGTACAGGACCGATGCTGGCACCCAGTGATGACCCGACCAGAAGAAATCCACGAGGAGCCGCTGCAGTTGTTTCATGAGGCCCGGCGGTGGGGTTAACACCTGGAGTCTGTGCCACAGAGACGAGGCAACCAGATTGTTGGCTACAAGAACTCTTCCCCTGTAAGACAGCTGGGGTAGCAGCCATTTCCATTTGGCTAATTTTGCTTGCACCTTTCCCAGCAATCCCTCCCAGTTCTGTGCCACCATGTCCTCAGACCCCAACCAAACTCCCAGGACCTTTAAACCCTTGTTTCCCCAGCTAAGGTTACCAGGAAGACTGGGCCTATTTTCTAGACTCCACCGACCTACCAATACTGCCTCGCTCTTCTCCCAATTAACTTTGGCTGAAGCAGCCTTCCTATACAAAGCTAAACTGTCCTGTAGCTCCTGGATATCTCGCTGACCCTGGACAAAAACACTGACATCATCAGCATAAGCTGATACAACCACCGGGGGGGCCTGAGCTGACTCTGGCAGACACAGGCCCCTCTGACGGTTTCTAAGTCTGCACAAAAGCGGCTCGATGGCAATACTATACAATAGGCCTGAGATAGGGCAGCCCTGCCTGATCCCCCTTTTAACTGGTACAGGTCTGCTCAGCCCTCCCCCCACCTTCACAACACAGCATGCATCACTGTACAAACACTTCACCCAGGACAAAAAATGCTCCCCAACACCAAAAGCCTGCAATGTGGCAGCCAGAAACGTGTGATCCACACGATCAAACGCCTTCTCCTGGTCAATAGAAATAATACCAACATTTATATTATACAGTTTGCAAACATCAAAAGTGTCTCTCATCAAAAACAAATTGTCCACAATTGATCTGCCAGGGATACAATATGTCTGATCAGTACCGATAAGAAGTTCAATAAAACACTTCAGTCTGTTAGCTAAGACCTTTGACAGTATCTTATAGTCCGTACATAAGAGAGCCACAGGTCTCCAGTTCTTAAGCAGGGTTAGATCTCCTTTCTTAGGCAACAGTGAAATCACTGCACGCCTACAGGAAGCTGGAAGAGTCCCTTTCCCAAAGGACTCCATCAATACTTCTAGCAAGTCATGTCCCAGAATACTCCAGAAATGTTTAAAAAAGTCTGCAGGTAAACCAGTCTATGCCCGGAGCCTTGCCGGAGGCCATCTGTGTCACCGCAGAGGTCAATTCCACCAGCGTAATGTCAGAGCCCAGGGTGTCACTTTCAGCTGGACTCAGCTGTGGAAGACCCTGAAGAAGTTCATCAGCAGCTTCCACGTCACAACCTTCGGCTTTGAACAGGTCTGTGTAGAAGGACACTGCATGCCTCCTCATCTCAGCAGGTTCAGAGGTTACCTGTCCATCGGGGAGACGCAGACATACCATCTGCTTCCTTTGGCCCACAGACCTCTCCAGGTTGAAGAAAAAGGTGGTTGGTGCATCAATGTCTCTCATGGAAGTAAAACGGGCTCTGATCAGAGCTCCCTTGGCCTTCTCCTGAAGAAAACAGTTAAGCTGTTGTTGTTTTAGGAGGGACTGTTCTATATTTCGAGCAGACACACTCTCTAACTCTCTGATCTCCCTCTCTAACTGCTCTATAGCTCTCCTAATGTTTGCAGTGGAGTAGGCTGTATACTGTTGGCAGAACACTCTAATCTGAGCCTTTCCTACCTCCCACCACTGACTCAGGGAGGGAAAAGACTCTTTCTTTGATTTCCAGTTGATCCAAAATCATTTAAAATTCTCACAAAAAGTCAAATCTTGTAAAATGTTAACATTAAACTGCCAGAACGATCTAGGTTTCTCTGTGTTGGATAAAACCAAATCTAAAGAAACTAGCTGATGGTCTGTAAAACCAACAGGTTGGATGTGACAGTTCACTGCACGAGTAATAGAAGAAGCAGACATGTAAAATCTGTCTAGCCTGGCTGCACTGACGCCCCCATCTAGCATTCTCATCCAGGTGTATTGTTTAACAGAGGGGTGTTTCATCCTCCACACATCCACTAAGTCAGCCTCTCTTATCACCTGTGACAGTAAAAGGGACGACTGAGGATGCGGCTCCCGTCCTATTCTGTCTAAAGTGACATTAGTGCAAGCGTTCCAGTCCCCCCCCAGTATAACACACTCCCCCTGTACACTAGTGTCTAGCTCGTCTTTTAATAACTGAAACACAGATACACGTGCAGGGCCCTGATTGGGTGCATAAACATTAATAAAAGTGAAAAAGAACTCTAACAGTTCCACTTTCACCATCAAGGCTCTACCTGCCACTATCTCTGTGCTGGATCACATCTTAACATTTAGAGAGGGGGAGAAAAAAACAGCTACTCCAGCACTAAGGTTTGAGCCATGACTGAGTACATACTGACCCCCCCACCACATTCCCCAGTCCGTCTCATTCAGGCTATCACTGTGTGTTTCCTGCAGAAATATCACATCTAATTTTTTCTGATTAAAGACCTCCAACACTAAAGCTCTTTTCTGTGCACTTCTACCCCCGTTAATGTTTAAAGAAGCAACCCTTAAAGCCTGCATTAGAGGAAGGAGATAGAGAAAAACAACAGACAGGTACACACAGCAGAGAGGAGACACCCAGTGTTGCATGATCATTTTGAAACTATTTAGACCTTTTCAGTTTCCCCCCTTTTTTGCTTCCTTTCGTAACTTTTTTCATATTAGTACATGCTTCCTGAGACGATAGCGTCTCTTTTCTTCCAGCAGGTCTAACCCTACAACTTTCTGAAGAGTGCTCACTGTATGAAGAAACTTGTTAGTGTCAGGGGAAAAGTCTCTCACTTCCACTGCCTTGCCAAAGGACTCATCTAAAAAGACATTAATCTCTTCCAAAGAATATATCTCTGCGTTCTGAGAGAGACTATCTGCAACTGAAACACAGTCAGAATCCCCCTCACCGTCTGTGTCCATCTCTGTCACCTCATTATTGTCTGCAGCCTGTTGAAGCTCTTTTTGCCTCCCAGAACCAGACGGCAGCTCCTGCTGTGTGCCAACAGCCTCCACCTGTCCCACAGCACCAGTCCTGCTACATCATCTCCCACCCGTTTACCTGTTTCCACATTTTTTTCTCTCACACTCACCACACTCTCTACAATCCCTGTTTCATCTCTCACGATATTCATCCCTACTTCATCCGCAGCCCCTGGGGCCCCGGCGGGTGCAACAGCAGCCCCCGCGACACCGGCCTCCGCGGCCGCCGACCTAGCGGCCCCGGGCTCGGCGGCCCCGGGCTCGGCGGCCCCGGGCTCGGCTGCCCCGGGCTCGGCTTCCCCGGGCTCGGCTGCCCCGGCGGAGCGGCGTGCCGTCTCTGTGGACATGCAACACGTTTGTGACCCGACTCTCCGCACACAAAACACTTTACGTTCCCTGAGCTCGCATAAACCATATAAAAACCCTCTTCGTGCCTCACCCGGAAAGACACATCTAGTGTCTGAGTGGGACAATTCAGAAACATGAACACCTGTCTCCGCAGAGATTGGATATGTTTTAGCTTTTCATCCTTACACCCCAGAGCAACAGTGCGGAGAGTACTGGCAAACTTACCGAAACGCTTCAGCTCCCGTTCCAGCGCCTCATTCGGAATGAATGGAGGAACGCCAGACACAGTGATCCGCGTGGACGGTGTCGCCAACGGCGACACTTGAATATATTCCTCGTTTACCATTAATCCGCTCTCAATAAGTTCCGTCACATATTTCTGGTCTTTCAAAAAGACCACGACCGCTTTGATCATGCGGGAAGCATAGGAGATGTTTACATGACCGACCTGCTCCCCCACAGCCAGCAGCACCTGCTCCACTGTGCTTGCGGCCTGAGCCACCAAACGCACTCCGTGTCTCAGAGACACCGGCGGCGCCCCGAAGGACGCCATCCCCGCCACGAGGCACGGAAAAACACTCACGAAAAAGTATTAACCGTACTTTCAAAGAGTACAAATATCCCCACGTAAGATCATACAGTTAAAGAAACGATTGAAACAGAAACAAACGAAATAAAAGTGAAAATCCCTCTTCCCTCTTCAAAAACACACCTCCACCACAGAAGAAGAAGAAGAAGAAGAAGAAGAAGAAGAAGAAGAAGAAGAAGAAGAAGATTTTTAAAACAAATTTTATTTGCATTTGTTTTAAACATACACCCACCCTGCAAAAGAGTCGGAACAGAACTAATACATTACACAATCAAATAAATAAATAAACAGATTTTCATGACAACCAAATAAATATTATTTGAAAACCCCATTTGAAAATGTTTTACCCATTTAAAAACATCCTCTTTTACACACTTTAAAAACAAAAACTACACCTATCCTTTAAAACTTCAATATTAGAGAGTCATTCTCCCCCAGCGAGCACAGAACCTGCCCAACAGCCCACACATCCAGAAACCCCTGCAGATGATTGATCAGTGTATAGTACGCATGCTCCACCCTCAGACGCGCTGCCACCAACCCCCTCAGACAGAGCACTGCATCCGTCCATCCCACTCCAGCAAGTTGGTTCTTCCTACTTTTCCAGATTGCTAATTTTGCATTAGCAAACAAGAAATTCATCAAAAGTAGGGTTTCTTTCTTTTTCAGGATGTATTTGGGGCCATGGACAAAAAGTGGTATGGAGAAAACCTCCCCGAACCCTTCCACCCACCCCTGTAACATTTTTTTAAGACCAGCCAATCGGGGACAGGACACCACTAAATGCTCCAATGTTTCTGCCATAAAACAGAACGGACAGCCCCCCCTTGTGCCTGGGTCAAAATGAGCTCTGTATTTGTTAGTGGCTATTGCACCGTGTATAATTCTCCATTGGATGTCAGCCATCCTTTTCTCAACTGGAGATTTATACAGGATCCGCCAGCTGCCCTGAGGGGAAGAGCCCAAGCCAAACACATCCGTCCACCTCGACTCTCTGACGCCTGCGAGCGAGCTGAGGTTTAACACCTTTACACAGCTAAGGTATAGCTTCTTCCCATTGCAGGAGGTGAACTTTGCAGGTGTTAGAGTCCCCAGTGATAGCAGGAGACCATCCTCCTCTCTCCATTCCCCCACCGCAGGACCCACACTCAAGGCAGGAAAAACATAATCATGTCCCTTTCTCCACTGGTCAGCCAGATCTGCATTTAGAAAAAAAGTCCGGTGGGATGGCGACAGCGACTGCCACACCTCATCTACCAAGTTCTCCAGAACTCGGTTTGATCGAATGCCCGTCACCTCAGCCAGTTTTTCTGTGGAGACCCCCGTCAAATGGCCAAGTTTTACCACTCCCGCTTCAATGAACGCATTTTTTAGGGTGGCCGAAGAGAAAAGGGTTCCAGAAAGAAAACCAGTGTCAAACAGTAGCTCCTCAAACAGCCACATCCCAGGCCGGGGGTCAGGTGGTCTGGTAAAACTCAGAATCTTCCAGGCATTGATGACTGAGCAGTAAAAAGGTGTAAGTCCAGTTATCTTGTACGCAGGGGCCTTCAGCAGAAACAGGTGTTTATCAAAACCAAAGCCCCCTGCCCTCCAGAGCAACAGCCGGGCCATAGCCAGCCAGCAGGGAGAGGCACCATACAGCAGCCGCTGAGCTGCCTGCAGTCTAAAAGCAGCAGTCCTTGCAGTAATGTCCACGAGGCCCTGGCCCCCCTCTGCCACAGGCAGGTACAGGACCGATGCTGGCACCCAGTGATGACCCGACCAGAAGAAATCCACGAGGAGCCGCTGCAGTTGTTTCATGAGGCCCGGCGGTGGGGTTAACACCTGGAGTCTGTGCCACAGAGACGAGGCAACCAGATTGTTGGCTACAAGAACTCTTCCCCTGTAAGACAGCTGGGGTAGCAGCCATTTCCATTTGGCTAATTTTGCTTGCACCTTTCCCAGCAATCCCTCCCAGTTCTGTGCCACCATGTCCTCAGACCCCAACCAAACTCCCAGGACCTTTAAACCCTTGTTTCCCCAGCTAAGGTTACCAGGAAGACTGGGCCTATTTTCTAGACTCCACCGACCTACCAATACTGCCTCGCTCTTCTCCCAATTAACTTTGGCTGAAGCAGCCTTCCTATACAAAGCTAAACTGTCCTGTAGCTCCTGGATATCTCGCTGACCCTGGACAAAAACACTGACATCATCAGCATAAGCTGATACAACCACCGGGGGGGCCTGAGCTGACTCTGGCAGACACAGGCCCCTCTGACGGTTTCTAAGTCTGCACAAAAGCGGCTCGATGGCAATACTATACAATAGGCCTGAGATAGGGCAGCCCTGCCTGATCCCCCTTTTAACTGGTACAGGTCTGCTCAGCCCTCCCCCCACCTTCACAACACAGCATGCATCACTGTACAAACACTTCACCCAGGACAAAAAATGCTCCCCAACACCAAAAGCCTGCAATGTGGCAGCCAGAAACGTGTGATCCACACGATCAAACGCCTTCTCCTGGTCAATAGAAATAATACCAACATTTATATTATACAGTTTGCAAACATCAAAAGTGTCTCTCATCAAAAACAAATTGTCCACAATTGATCTGCCAGGGATACAATATGTCTGATCAGTACCGATAAGAAGTTCAATAAAACACTTCAGTCTGTTAGCTAAGACCTTTGACAGTATCTTATAGTCCGTACATAAGAGAGCCACAGGTCTCCAGTTCTTAAGCAGGGTTAGATCTCCTTTCTTAGGCAACAGTGAAATCACTGCACGCCTACAGGAAGCTGGAAGAGTCCCTTTCCCAAAGGACTCCATCAATACTTCTAGCAAGTCATGTCCCAGAATACTCCAGAAATGTTTAAAAAAGTCTGCAGGTAAACCGTCTATGCCCGGAGCCTTGCCGGAGGCCATCTGTGTCACCGCAGAGGTCAATTCCTCCAGCGTAATGTCAGAGCCCAGGGTGTCACTTTCAGCTGGACTCAGCTGTGGAAGACCCTGAAGAAGTTCATCAGCAGCTTCCACGTCACAACCTTCGGCTTTGAACAGGTCTGTGTAGAAGGACACTGCATGCCTCCTCATCTCAGCAGGTTCAGAGGTTACCTGTCCATCGGGGAGACGCAGACATACCATCTGCTTCCTTTGGCCCACAGACCTCTCCAGGTTGAAGAAAAAGGTGGTTGGTGCATCAATGTCTCTCATGGAAGTAAAACGGGCTCTGATCAGAGCTCCCTTGGCCTTCTCCTGAAGAAAACAGTTAAGCTGTTGTTGTTTTAGGAGGGACTGTTCTATATTTCGAGCAGACACACTCTCTAACTCTCTGATCTCCCTCTCTAACTGCTCTATAGCTCTCCTAATGTTTGCAGTGGAGTAGGCTGTATACTGTTGGCAGAACACTCTAATCTGAGCCTTTCCTACCTCCCACCACTGACTCAGGGAGGGAAAAGACTCTTTCTTTGATTTCCAGTTGATCCAAAATCATTTAAAATTCTCACAAAAAGTCAAATCTTGTAAAATGTTAACATTAAACTGCCAGAACGATCTAGGTTTCTCTGTGTTGGATAAAACCAAATCTAAAGAAACTAGCTGATGGTCTGTAAAACCAACAGGTTGGATGTGACAGTTCACTGTACGAGTAATAGAAGAAGCAGACATGTAAAATCTGTCTAGCCTGGCTGCACTGACGCCCCCATCTAGCATTCTCATCCAGGTGTATTGTTTAACAGAGGGGTGTTTCATCCTCCACACATCCACTAAGTCAGCCTCTCTTATCACCTGTGACAGTAAAAGGGACGACTGAGGATGCGGCTCCCGTCCTATTCTGTCTAAAGTGACATTAGTGCAAGCGTTCCAGTCCCCCCCCAGTATAACACACTCCCCCTGTACACTAGTGTCTAGCTCGTCTTTTAATAACTGAAACACAGATACACGTGCAGGGCCCTGATTGGGTGCATAAACATTAATAAAAGTGAAAAAGAACTCTAACAGTTCCACTTTCACCATCAAGGCTCTACCTGCCACTATCTCTGTGCTGGATCACATCTTAACATTTAGAGAGGGGGAGAAAAAAACAGCTACTCCAGCACTAAGGTTTGAGCCATGACTGAGTACATACTGACCCCCCCACCACATTCCCCAGTCCGTCTCATTCAGGCTATCACTGTGTGTTTCCTGCAGAAATATCACATCTAATTTTTTCTGATTAAAGACCTCCAACACTAAAGCTCTTTTCTGTGCACTTCTACCCCCGTTAATGTTTAAAGAAGCAACCCTTAAAGCCTGCATTAGAGGAAGGAGATAGAGAAAAACAACAGACAGGTACACACAGCAGAGAGGAGACACCCAGTGTTGCATGATCATTTTGAAACTATTTAGACCTTTTCAGTTTCCCCCCTTTTTTGCTTCCTTTCGTAACTTTTTTCATATTAGTACATGCTTCCTGAGACGATAGCGTCTCTTTTCTTCCAGCAGGTCTAACCCTACAACTTTCTGAAGAGTGCTCACTGTATGAAGAAACTTGTTAGTGTCAGGGGAAAAGTCTCTCACTTCCACTGCCTTGCCAAAGGACTCATCTAAAAAGACATTAATCTCTTCCAAAGAATATATCTCTGCGTTCTGAGAGAGACTATCTGCAACTGAAACACAGTCAGAATCCCCCTCACCGTCTGTGTCCATCTCTGTCACCTCATTATTGTCTGCAGCCTGTTGAAGCTCTTTTTGCCTCCCAGAACCAGACGGCAGCTCCTGCTGTGTGCCAACAGCCTCCACCTGTCCCACAGCACCAGTCCTGCTACATCATCTCCCACCCGTTTACCTGTTTCCACATTTTTTTCTCTCACACTCACCACACTCTCTACAATCCCTGTTTCATCTCTCACGATATTCATCCCTACTTCATCCGCAGCCCCTGGGGCCCCGGCGGGTGCAACAGCAGCCCCCGCGACACCGGCCTCCGCGGCCGCCGACCTAGCGGCCCCGGGCTCGGCGGCCCCGGGCTCGGCGGCCCCGGGCTCGGCGGCCCCGGGCTCGGCGGCCCCGGGCTCGGCGGCCCCGGGCTCGGCGGCCCCGGGCTCGGCGGCCCCGGGCTCGGCTGCCCCGGGCTCGGCTGCCCCGGCGGAGTGGCGTGCCGTCTCTGTGGACATGCAACACGTTTGTGACCCGACTCTCCGCACACAAAACACTTTACGTTCCCTGAGCTCGCATAAACCATATAAAAAACCCTCTTCGTGCCTCACCCGGAAAGACACATCTAGTGTCTGAGTGGGACAATTCAGAAACATGAACACCTGTCTCCGCAGAGATTGGATATGTTTTAGCTTTTCATCCTTACACCCCAGAGCAACAGTGCGGAGAGTACTGGCAAACTTACCGAAACGCTTCAGCTCCCGTTCCAGCGCCTCATTCGGAATGAATGGAGGAACGCCAGACACAGTGATCCGCGTGGACGGTGTCGCCAACGGCGACACTTGAATATATTCCTCGTTTACCATTAATCCGCTCTCAATAAGTTCCGTCACATATTTCTGGTCTTTCAAAAAGACCACGACCGCTTTGATCATGCGGGAAGCATAGGAGATGTTTACATGACCGACCTGCTCCCCCACAGCCAGCAGCACCTGCTCCACTGTGCTTGCGGCCTGAGCCACCAAACGCACTCCGTGTCTCAGAGACACCGGCGGCGCCCCGAAGGACGCCATCCCCGCCACGAGGCACGGAAAAACACTCACGAAAAAGTATTAACCGTACTTTCAAAGAGTACAAATATCCCCACGTAAGATCATACAGTTAAAGAAACGATTGAAACAGAAACAAACGAAATAAAAGTGAAAATCCCTCTTCCCTCTTCAAAAACACACCTCCACCACAGAAGAAGAAGAAGAAGAAGAAGAAGATTTTTAAAACAAATTTTATTTGCATTTGTTTTAAACATACACCCACCCTGCAAAAGAGTCGGAACAGAACTAATACATTACACAATCAAATAAATAAATAAACAGATTTTCATGACAACCAAATAAATATTATTTGAAAACCCCATTTGAAAATGTTTTACCCATTTAAAAACATCCTCTTTTACACACTTTAAAAACAAAAACTACACCTATCCTTTAAAACTTCAATATTAGAGAGTCATTCTCCCCCAGCGAGCACAGAACCTGCCCAACAGCCCACACATCCAGAAACCCCTGCAGATGATTGATCAGTGTATAGTACGCATGCTCCACCCTCAGACGCGCTGCCACCAACCCCCTCAGACAGAGCACTGCATCCGCCCATCCCACTCCAGCAAGTTGGTTCTTCCTACTTTTCCAGATTGCTAATTTTGCATTAGCAAACAAGAAATTCATCAAAAGTAGGGTTTCTTTCTTTTTCAGGATGTATTTGGGGCCATGGACAAAAAGTGGTATGGAGAAAACCTCCCCGAACCCTTCCACTCACCCCTGTAACATTTTTTTAAGACCAGCCAATCGGGGACAGGACACCACTAAATGCTCCAATGTTTCTGCCATAAAACAGAACGGACAGCCCCCCCTTGTGCCTGGGTCAAAATGAGCTCTGTATTTGTTAGTGGCTATTGCACCGTGTATAATTCTCCATTGGATGTCAGCCATCCTTTTCTCAACTGGAGATTTATACAGGATCCGCCAGCTGCCCTGAGGGGAAGAGCCCAAGCCAAACACATCCGTCCACCTCGACTCTCTGACGCCTGCGAGCGAGCTGAGGTTTAACACCTTTACACAGCTAAGGTATAGCTTCTTCCCATTGCAGGAGGTGAACTTTGCAGGTGTTAGAGTCCCCAGTGATAGCAGGAGACCATCCTCCTCTCTCCATTCCCCCACCGCAGGACCCACACTCAAGGCAGGAAAAACATAATCATGTCCCTTTCTCCACTGGTCAGCCAGATCTGCATTTAGAGAAAAAGTCCGGTGGGATGGCGACAGCGACTGCCACACCTCATCTACCAAGTTCTCCAGAACTCGGTTTGATCGAATGCCCGTCACCTCAGCCAGTTTTTCTGTGGAGACCCCCGTCAAATGGCCAAGTTTTACCACTCCCGCTTCAATGAACGCATTTTTTAGGGTGGCCGAAGAGAAAAGGGTTCCAGAAAGAAAACCAGTGTCAAACAGTAGCTCCTCAAACAGCCACATCCCAGGCCGGGGGTCAGGTGGTCTGGTAAAACTCAGAATCTTCCAGGCATTGATGACTGAGCAGTAAAAAGGTGTAAGTCCAGTTATCTTGTACGCAGGGGCCTTCAGCAGAAACAGGTGTTTATCAAAACCAAAGCCCCCTGCCCTCCAGAGCAACAGCCGGGCCATAGCCAGCCAGCCAGCAGGGAGAGGCACCATACAGCAGCCGCTGAGCTGCCTGCAGTCTAAAAGCAGCAGTCCTTGCAGTAATGTCCACGAGGCCCTGGCCCCCCTCTGCCACAGGCAGGTACAGGACCGATGCTGGCACCCAGTGATGACCCGACCAGAAGAAATCCACGAGGAGCCGCTGCAGTTGTTTCATGAGGCCCGGCGGTGGGGTTAACACCTGGAGTCTGTGCCACAGAGACGAGGCAACCAGATTGTTGGCTACAAGAACTCTTCCCCTGTAAGACAGCTGGGGTAGCAGCCATTTCCATTTGGCTAATTTTGCTTGCACCTTTCCCAGCAATCCCTCCCAGTTCTGTGCCACCATGTCCTCAGACCCCAACCAAACTCCCAGGACCTTTAAACCCTTGTTTCCCCAGCTAAGGTTACCAGGAAGACTGGGCCTATTTTCTAGACTCCACCGACCTACCAATACTGCCTCGCTCTTCTCCCAATTAACTTTGGCTGAAGCAGCCTTCCTATACAAAGCTAAACTGTCCTGTAGCTCCTGGATATCTCGCTGACCCTGGACAAAAACACTGACATCATCAGCATAAGCTGATACAACCACCGGGGGGGCCTGAGCTGACTCTGGCAGACACAGGCCCCTCTGACGGTTTCTAAGTCTGCACAAAAGCGGCTCGATGGCAATACTATACAATAGGCCTGAGATAGGGCAGCCCTGCCTGATCCCCCTTTTAACTGGTACAGGTCTGCTCAGCCCTCCCCCCACCTTCACAACACAACATGCATCACTGTACAAACACTTCACCCAGGACAAAAAATGCTCCCCAACACCAAAAGCCTGCAATGTGGCAGCCAGAAACGTGTGATCCACACGATCAAACGCCTTCTCCTGGTCAATAGAAATAATACCAACATTTATATTATACAGTTTGCAAACATCAAAAGTGTCTCTCATCAAAAACAAATTGTCCACAATTGATCTGCCAGGGATACAATATGTCTGATCAGTACCGATAAGAAGTTCAATAAAACACTTCAGTCTGTTAGCTAAGACCTTTGACAGTATCTTATAGTCCGTACATAAGAGAGCCACAGGTCTCCAGTTCTTAAGCAGGGTTAGATCTCCTTTCTTAGGCAACAGTGAAATCACTGCACGCCTACAGGAAGCTGGAAGAGTCCCTTTCCCAAAGGACTCCATCAATACTTCTAGCAAGTCATGTCCCAGAATACTCCAGAAATGTTTAAAAAAGTCTGCAGGTAAACCGTCTAAAACGCACTCCGTGTCTCAGAGACACCGGCGGCGCCCCGAAGGACGCCATCCCCGCCACGAGGCACGGAAAAACACTCATGAAAAAGTATTAAGCGTACTTGCAAAGAGTACAAATATCCCCACGTAAGATCATACAGTTAAAGAAACGATTTAAACAGAAACAAACGAAATAAAAGTGAAAATCCCTCTTCCCTCTTCAAAAACACACCTCCACCACAGAAGAAGAAGAAGAAGAAGAAGAAGAAGAAGAAGAAGAAGAAGAAGAAGAAGAAGAAGAAGAAGAAGAAGAAGAAGAAGAAGAAGAAGAAGAAGAAGAAGAAGAAGAAGAAGAAGAAGAAGAAGAAGAAGAAGAAGAAGAAGAAGAAGAAGAAGAAGAAGAAGAAGAAGAAGAAGAATATTATTATTTCCATAGAGTGGGTGGAGCTCACCATGTAGTTGCAGCTTTGTGTTGATTCCAGTGTGTAGTCAGAGCAGCTTTCAGTTGGACCATTCATTTTCCAGAAGTTAGAAAAATCCACTGGGGATATTTTCACGCCTGTGTTACATCAAAGAAACATCTTAGTTTTCTGGCCTAACCTACACTGATGGAGTTGTTTATGTGGCTTAAAGTGTACCATGGCTGAAGAACTCATTGTAGACTCCATTAAAGTCTCCACAAAGACCACACGTTTGGTTCTTGTACTTTGGGTCTAATTCCACCTGTGAGAACAAAACCATCGCATTAAGGGACAGCTAGAACCTGCAGATGATTCACCATACAATGCTAATTCTGATTATCAACACGACTTTTAGAAATCAAAGTACATATGATGCTTTAAATAATATTAATATGGCGGTTCTACTTGACAAATGGAAATGTTGCATTCCATTACAACTTATAAACATAATTTGTTTAGTGTGCAGCCTCATCTTGTCGCACTTTAATTCAAAGCTTTAAAAGTGATTCAACAATAATGGCGATAAAAGATGTTTCTCTGCCAACACAATCCTACCAGAAAAGAGTCTTCCTCATTCCAGATGGCAAATAATCCCAGTTTTGCTTTGATTTTGATGTAAGTGGGACTTCTCTCAATGAGTACACCTGTTTGACTATAGGGTAAGATAACTCTGCAAAAAGAAAAGTCACATCATTTCATGCTAGTTAGAGCCAAAGGGAGATTTTCAATGGTATCCAAAAAAGGCAAATGGAAATAGAGGATTTTAATCATATCCTTATTTACTCGTCCTACATAAGTACACAACACAAGTCCTAGTCCTGGGAGCAGTGGGCAGCTACTATACAGGGAGTAGTGTGGGGTTATGGTGCTTTGCTCAAGGGCACTTTGGCAGTGCCCTTACTTGGTCCATTTGGACTCTTGACCAGCAACCCTCTGGTAAGCAAGCCAAATCCATTCACAGTTGCCGACATTTTGTCAGGGATTGTTTGCAGGTAAAAATCATAAAACATTGAACCACATTTTTTCCCAACACAATTCAACAGTTTTAATAGGAATACCACACATAGACTTAAATAGTAACATACTAAAGTTTCCATGGTAACCAAGTTACTGTTTATGAAGTCACAGTCCCAGTGTATTTCTATTAAAGTTATGAGATTTCATATGTGGGTTAGGGTTAGTGCTTTGAAGGTTAACTTACGATTTGCCATTAACGACCACTGAGCCCACAGAGAGCTCCACTACCGAGCCCTCCAGCTTCATGATGATGTTTTTGATGGTGTGGTGGTCGCCATCTTCCCCCCTTCTTATCTGGATGTTGAAGTCGTTGTAATAGCTCCTGCATGAAGAGGTCAGGACGTAGTTGCAGGTGGAGTGCAACTGGAAAACATCTCCATCAAAGGTCTTGTAGTGGAATTTGCCCCAAGTACTGCAAACCTGGCCATTGTGGATGGGACTTACACCTTCAGAGAGAGATAGGACATTTATAAATGTGTCATTAGGTCCATGCATGATTCTCACATGTTGCCTCCATAAGGAAGCTGTTTACAGTTATGAACCAACAACCAAAAAGCTCACCTGTTATTCTCTCAGGAATCTGGGACCTGGAGGAGAACGGGTCCACAGCAGACGTTGCATCTGATGAAAGAAGTACGTTTTATTTTGTCAAGTAATCCATAACAAATCTCAATCTATATTTAAACACAACAAGACTGCATCCCACAGGTAAACATTTGAACTGTTAATAGTCCCTTTTGTTATATTGTCAAGCGTCCTAATGGAATATAATATATTTACCGCTGTACCAGGCAGCTACAATTGACAGCCATAGCAGCCACTCTTTAACCATAGCCATTTGCTTCTTCGGGAACTCTGAGGAAGATGAGAGAGTTCCAGCGCTTTATAGCGGAGGGCAAGGTCTTGCTGATGCAGGGGAGGGAGTGGCAATCCCATAGTTTGATATGGTGATTCATGATTGCTAATCTTACCTGTCCCATTTATTTCCATTGTTCCTGGTACACTCCCCTTCAAACAACTAATATGAAGGGCGAGGTTACAGAGCATGCAAACAGATGTTTACCTCACATCTGTGATGGAAACAAACTAGCACCAAAGGCCACAGCATGTTCTTATATGGAATAATGGCCACTCTGATGGCCGGACTCACATAGTGTGTGTTTTTGGTCCTTCTGATGTGATCTTGAACTGAATCTAGAGAAGTAAAAGTCACCCTCTCACACTTTTCACTTCACATCTTAATTAAAAAAGGCTAATGATTGTTTATTTTTTTAACCAAAACGATGTTCCTGTTTAACATTTTGTAATGTCTACAAATAACCACAGCTTAATTTGTTATCTTACCAGAGTAAAGCTTTGAGTTCAAGTGCAACAGTGAAGAGGAGTGTAGTAGTACCTGATGTGTAAGGGCTAATGGGCAACGGCCTGTCAGGGTTCATTTTGGCAACATGACCGGCTTAATTCACATTATACCAATTATGAAGCTGCAACTTACTACATTTTTTGTATAATGCTGCTACTTACCTTTTTATACTTGGAATGAGTAATTATTCAAATGTTTAAAATGTGTGCATGCCACTTTACTTGACTAAATACTGTTTAATTGTGTCTCTATCATTATTGTCTCTTTGCTGTAACAATGTAAATGTCCCCTCTGTGGGACTAATAAAGGAATTATATATCTGATCAGGAGATTCAGGTGATAAGGTGGGCGGATGTTACCTTGGTTGGTTATTGGCTAATGGTTGCACAACCCAAAGAAACCTTGTGACATCACAAAATGGCCAACATCTGATCAGCTCATTTTCAGACAGGTTTTAATCCAATCCAACTTTATTTATATAGCACTTTACAACCTTCAGACCAAAGTGCTGTATAGAGAGATAAGCTCACACAACATAATATAAATACATTTAAAATACAAGATACAAACACAAAACAAACCAGAATAAACGTAATAATTAAAAAATAACAGCCATATCATAAAAACAATAGACCACTGAAAGCAAATAAAAGCAACAATCTACTTGTTTCCGAATGCTAAGGAGAAGAGGTGGGTTTTAAGACGGGATTTAAAAGCAGACAGTGTGGGAGCCTGTCTGATGAGCAAGGGCAGGTCGTTCCACAGTTTAGGGGCGGTAGCAGAGAAAGCACGGTCCCCTCTGCGCTTAGACTTTGTTTTTGGCACACTCAGGAGTAACTGATCAGCTGACCTGAGAGTGCGAGTGGGCGTGTAGCTGTGTAACAGCTCAGAGAGGTAGGGCAGGGCCAGGCCATTGAGGGCTTTGAAAGTAAATAAAATAGTTTTTAAATTATTCCTCGAATGAACGGGCAGCCAGTGGAGTGAAGATAAAATGGGGGAAATGTGCTCGTATTTGCGTGTGCCAGTTAGTAGCCGTGCTGCCGCATTTTGCACCATCTGCAGGCGAGCAAGGGAGGATGCACTTATCCCCATATATAGTGCATTACAATAATCCAAGCGGGAGGTGACGAAGGCATGGATTACCGTTTCAAAGAGGTCACTATTTAAAAAAGGCTTTATTTTGGCTAGCTGCCTGAGGTGGAAGAAGCTGTTTTTAACAACTGCCTTGATCTGGCTGTCAAGCTTGAGTTCAGGGTCCATCTTTATCCCAATATTTGTGATGGTAGGCCTGGTGAAGTGGCCCAGGGATCCTAGGTCTATAGGAGTGGTCCGAGGGGCACCAAAAACCATCACTTCGGTTTTGTCATCATTTAATTAAAAAAAGTTGCATGACATCCAGGATTGAATGTCTTCAAGGCAGTTTAACAGCGGTTTAATTGAATATGAGTCGTTCTTTTTAAGTGGCACATATATTTGGCAATCGTCTGCATAGCAATGGAAAGCGATACCGTGCTTCCTAAGAATGGACCCAAGAGGGAGCAAATACAGGGAGAACAACAGGGGGCCTAACACTGAGCCCTGTGGAACCCCACAAAGGAGAGGAGCAGACGAGGACTCAGAGTCCCCAAGGCTGACGCAGAAAGTCCTACCAGTCAGATACGACCTAAACCAGGCATCCTCAAAGTCCGGACTACGGTCCGGATCCGGACCGAACCACATCTGTCTCTGGACTCTGAGCAAATTATACTTTTCATATGTATTATCTGTGTTATCTGCGAGACATCGCCACAACGCAACGAGTCAAAATGATCCGCTATGTCCATAGACTGCAAACAGCGCTCTGCATGTCCTGTTCCACTGTCTGTGTGTGTCTGTCAACGCATTGGTCCAATCACATTCAGTATCCCGTCAGCGTTTTTTCCCCCCAAACAATCTGCGAATCAGAGGCACAGTAGGGCGGGTCTTCCCGGAATGCGGGTGGGAAAAATGTGTGTCTCGTCTCTTTCAACCTGTCTGAGTCAGAGCGAGAGTTTAAAAAAAAAAAAATCAGAGCGAGAGTTAACAGCTCATCTAGTTCCATCTGTACTGTAGCTAGTAGCCTAGTTTCACCTACCGGGGTGGCAACTGACACCCTAAAAATAGGCCTTGCCACCCCAGCTGCCACCCCAGTTGGCAGCTTTGTTTTGAAAGAAAAGTTGTGGCTCATCGGACATTTATGAGAGAAAGTCTCTAATGTCCGAGTACAAGTGAATGCAGCACAAGATGCACGTCATGTAACCATAGACTGTATATATAAAGCATGTAACCCCTCCCCCGGTTCTGGCGCGAACGTGGACATATGATTGGTGGCGATTTCATTTGAACGGGACGGCGCAAAACGAGAAGCATTCGGACCCAAGCACTGAAGGAATGAGGTATTTGCGGTCTGCAACGACAGAGAAGAGACAGTCAGTGTGGCTGTACTCAGCATTGAATCAAAACGCACTAAAGCTGTTGATCTTAATACGTTTGTGAGGCGTTTTGCTGAACAAAATGGTAATCGCCGCATTCAGCTGTAATAGACATGTCAACTTGATGCTCTGCTCATGGATGAGCATACAAAACTATTAAGATTACCTTACGTGTGTAAAAAAAAATGTTTTCTTTGAGGGGGTCTGCCCCCAAAAAACTGTTTCAAGTCCTGAGAAAGTCAAATCAGACGGTGTGTAAAACTACACTGCCCAGCCAAAAAAAAGTCACCACTTTGATTTAACTAGGCCAGTAGGTAAGGACATTCCACTGGATAATAACTGAGTATAAAAGAATGCATGACTGAAGTGATGGAGACCATGTGAAGGCAAACAAAAAGAGGAAATAACAGGTCAAGCAAATCCCCCTCTCAGATTCCACAGCAACCAGAAGAACATAAATACTGGCTGGTGATTTGATTCATCAGCTTTGTGATGGAATAAAAAATGCACAGTGCATTTCCTTAGCTGTGGATGAGTCCACTGACACCACTGACAATGCTCAGTTGCTGGTGTTTGTGAGTTTTTATGATGAGGCAAAGGGGGAGTTTGTTGAAGATGTGTTGGGCCTGACAGACCTCAGTGGACACACAAGGGGGGAATACATTTATAAAGCAATAATGGGAATGCTGAATGAAAGAAGGGTGCAGTTGCCTTTATTCATAACTGTGCAGCTCTGACACTGCGACTCTGAGGGGTCAAGCACAGACACAATAACAATGAAAACTGCTGCATACAGATTATTTTTGTTTTTGCAACCTCGTGTTAAGAATCTTGTTGCAATTGTTTAAAAGTTTGAATGACCGTAATAAACGGACCTTTGTCTTATTAAAACATTTATTTTGGAACTTTAAGATTTGTATTTGAGTACCCCTGACCTAAACCATTCGAGGGCTTTGCCCCTAATGCCCACCCACTGCTCCAAACGAGCTATCGGGATCTCATGGTCCACTGTATCAAAAGTGGCCGTTAGATCAAGGAGTAAAAGGATAATGCATTCACCTGAGTCTGTTGCTAAAAGGATATCATTAAAAACTCTTAAAAGAGCTGATTCCGTGCTGTGCAAGGTTTTAAAACCGGATTGGAAGACCTCGAGTACCTTGTGCTCTTCCAGAAAAGCGAGAAGTTGACTGTGTACAATCTTCTCTAGGATTTTGGACATAAAAGGCAATTTGGAAATGGGCCTAAAGTTTGCAAGAACTGTGGGATCCAGACTAGGTTTCTTAATAAGTGGTTGTACAACAGCATGTTTCCAATTTTCCGGAACAACCCCTGTGAGCAGACTGCTGTTAAAAACGTCAAGAACAAAAGGTCCTATAGTGGGGAATACCTCTTTAAAAAACCAAGGAGGGACAGGGTCGATTGGAGAACCAGAGGGTTTTATTTTGGAGACAATCTCCTGCACAGAGGACAGAGTCATAGGCTCAAAACGGTCAAAAACAGCAAAGCAGGGGGCAGAGACAGATGTGTCGTTTGATGGAGCAGTGATTTGAGTCCTAGTTGAAGTGACTTTATTAATAAAAAATTTAAGAAAATGTTCACAGACTGCAGGGGAGGTCTCCACACAGGTAGTCTGAGGGGCATTAAGAGCTGAATCTATTGTCTGAAATAGTACATGAGGTTTGTGACAGTTTAAAAGAATGATGTCAGAGAAATGTTTTCTTTTTGCCTCTTTTACAGTTTTCTGATAGAGACGCCAACACTGCCTCAGCATTTGAAAAGAGACTTGTAGTTTGTCCTTATTCCATCTTCTTTCAGCTCTACGGTATTCACGTCGGGCAGCCCGAGTCGTGGCATTTAGCCAAGGCTCGGATTTAGTTTTGGGTTGCCTTGTTTTTAATGGAGCCACAGTGTCCATAGCAGCTTTACATGTGGAGTGAAACCATAAGCTATAGCTCCTCCGTAGTGTTAGACATAGGCTCATGGATAACACCGTTTTCATGATTAAACATGGCCGAAAACTGACCAGCAGTGAAAGTGTTAATGATACGAGATAGCCGGGCAGCAGCGCGCGGTTTGACAGTAGTACAGGCAAGTGTAACATCAAATAAAACAGGCATATGATCTGAGAAAACAGCGTCACATATCTCCAAGTTAAGAACAGGCAAACCATATGATAAAACAATATAAAGTGTGTGTCCGCGTTCTTGCGTGGGGCCAGACACATACTGAGCAAGACTAAATCAACGAGGTTTAAAAAATCCTTTGCCATAGGTTTCTCAGGACAACACACATGAATATTAAAATCCCCAACAATAAGGACATGGTCATATTGCGGCATAATTTCAGCCAGAAAGTCAGAGAAATCATTTAGGAAGTCCTTATTGTATTTAGGAGGTCTATAGACCACTGCACACAGCACTGTGTGAGAGCGGCCGAGCTCGAACACGCTCAGTTCAAACTAAGCTGCAAGGAGAGAATGACAGCGATAGTTGCTGACATTTAAAATCACTCCTAAAGACTGTAGCTACTCCTCCGCCTCGGCCCGAAGTCCGTGGAGAGTTAAAATAGCAGCAATCTTGAGGTAAACGTTTGATAAATGCGCTGGACTCACCAGTACCGAGCCATGTCTCAGTGACGAAGAGGAAATCCAGTCCTTTTGAAGTGAAGAACTCCTTAATGACAAAAGTCTTGTTTGTCAATGATCTGGCGTTTATGAGGCCAAACCTGGCAGGAGCCAGTGGGTCCGCGGCGTTTGAGGTCGAGGGAGTCCAACAAATAGACAACAGGTTATTCAGATTCACCCCGCGCCTGCGGGGACGAGGGGAGCAGGGCCCGCGGCCGGGCTGGAAAGCTTCGTCCGGGCCGATAACAGTACCAACCAGGCATCGACAGGGTCCAGATAGCGACGATGAAGAGACAGGTGAGGCACGGCGAGGTATTCAGTCCTTGAGATAGGACAAGCTGACAATTCCTTCATCCTCACCAGTCGACCACTGCGTTTTCCGCGGTGGCGTTTACGGCGGGGAGTTGGAGCCGGGGTGCGGCACAGGTAAGCTGGTACTCCCAGAACGGGTGGAGCGTTTTATGTCCACGATCCGAATTCACAGGATTTAATGCCGAAAAACGAAGATCCAGAAGTGTTTGGCAATCGTATACTAATAGAGAGTTGACATTTAGAGCAAAAAGTGACAAAAACAGCACAAACACACACAACACTCGCAGATACGGACGGCAGGCCACACACACGCCATCTTGGATTTTTCTAAAGTGACAGTGCCTAAATAAAGATGGGTCAGGACAAAAAGAGAGGGGGTCTTTGTTCCTGAGACCTTCAGAGTCTCCTAACGCAGAGGGGACACATGTTTATATAGAACAGACATGAAAGAGTGGATTTTGCATAATAGGTGACCTTTAAAGGCCGCTACACACCAACCTGAGACCAAAGAACGCGTACCGAAGGCGTCCCGACTTTTACGTCCGCTACGTCACCTGCGTCGGCTACGCCGCCCGCCTACGAACACACCGCAAAGACTTCAGTCGACGAGTGGCAATAACTGTCCTTACCAGCAGGCAGCGGTAGTGTGTATTAGTCATTCAAAAGAGGCAACAGCCAATCAGAGTGATTTCTTTGGCCGACTTTCTTTGGCTGATTCATCATGTTGAATCGGCCGCGGGAGGGGTGAAAATGACGGTGCGGGACACACCAACCTGAGTAGGGCGCCGCGAATGCCCGACTGCCTCTGACGGCCTCTGACTCCCAAAATCGGGTAGGTGTGTCAGGGCCTTAAGACCTCTGTTGGTGTAACCCGAAGACAGGACCCCGCTGAGAGGGAGAAGAAGGTGTAAGGACATCATCATGACTCTGGACACTGAATCAACACCTGACTAAAGCTTCTAACAGCATCCACTGTGGAAAGGTCAAAGGTCATCCGGCAGGAGTCATTGGACTCCAGGGGAAGATGAAGAAGGACGATCACAGCTGATACAGAGACATGGGGTACTATCTCCCCTGTATACTATCACACGTTCATATGACTGAAGTGAAGACCATGAGATGCAGTCCGAGGCTCCTAAGCAAGTTTAGATCTTTTACTCATTAAAGAGCTTTTTCTCACTACCTCATTACCTCCATTGTTTTCACTCTGGTTTTAAGATTTTAACATTTCTGTCTCAGAATTGAAATATTTATAAAAGTAGTAGTAATCTACCAAACACAAAAAGTAAGGACATTTGTGTTTGGTAGATTATTTATTTGTTGAAGCAATGCTTCTTGACAATAATCCTTATACTGTTGGAAAGCCTGTATATTTACCTTTCAAATGGTGCCCCATTTGTGAGGAACATGCATTTGTGGGATGAGCAGCAGAGCTGAGTATGTGGGTTGCACCCATGAAAAATGTGACAAATGTCCTCTGTCAATGCCAAACAGCTTTATTTTGCTGTTGACCGTTGTTTGGTGGATTGGATGATTGAAGTCTGATGAAACAAGACATGGACCTCCAATGATGAGAAGATGAGAAGCCTGGTTCTTCCACCAAAACATGTTACTCTATCGGTGCAGCAATCAGCAAAGGTTCTCCACATCTTCTGGCAGAATCTGGACTCATCGCTGAACGTAATGTTCCTCCACATGTTGGGGTTCCAGAGCAAGTGTTGCCGACACCAGCGCAAACGGGCCTGACAGTGAAGGGCAGTCATAGCGAGTGGCGTTTTTATATGTACAAAAGTGGTGGGGCACAAACAACTTAGATGTCTATAGCTTCTGCAGTGAGGTTCATGGCTGGTGAGGCTCTGACTCTTCAGGTTTACAAATATTATATTTTGACCTAAATCAAAATATAATATTATTTTCAAAAGCTTTTTTTGTCTGATGCTTCAATTAATTTTAAACAGACAGTTCAACAAAAGGATACCCAAAAAATGTAATGTTATCATTTAAATATTGAATTGTTCTCTCTTAGTAAGATCCCATTTTCAATAAAATTGCAGTCTTACCTTGACTTGAAGATTAAGTCCATTTGTCTATCCTTCTGGACAAAAATCTCTATTACTTTTTTGTAAAAGTCCTCCTTATCTTCTTGTAGTTTCAAAAGTCTATCATAAATCTAATCTAATCAATAGATTTATGATTAGAAAATTATAAAAGTAGGGTAGACATGTGGATATTATCCGGCTGAACAAAACGTGCATTTATCTAACAGCTACGTTTCCCACAGATCTTATTTGGAGCTATTTTCTAAAATCCTATGGAGAAATCTCATTGCTTTTTTGTCGAGGGAAGCCATGCGTAGCTTACTTCCGGGTTTTAGGACGCCTCACTGCAGCTCTCTCGTCTCCTCTTCACACACCACACTTTTCGCGGCACACGTACTTACAGCCAATCAGCTCTGAATGATGTGAGATGACGTATGGTGGGGATGGCAGCTCTATGCCCCTATGGTCATTATTTTTTTTGCCACACACATTAAATAGGAAAATATTCTGAGCATGCGCAGTGTAGTCACCGTTCACTTACACACAGACCCGGCGGCAGACATACGTCTCTGGGCGGGCATTTGATTTACCAGGGCGGGCCCACCCCGAAATTCACATTTCCCGGGAAATCTCGAGATTTGTCAAGGGGGGGGGGGGGGGGGTTTAGGTTGCCATAAGGCTGTTGACGGTCTTATTATAGGCTACATCCATTGGTTGGTTTTGTGGCACATTTGTAACGCTGTGCCAACTTGGGCAAGCATGCAGGCAAACTTGAGCACACACAGAGTGGAGAGGTGAGTAAGGTTGAGCGATTGAGAGAAAGGGAGAGAGAGAGAGATTGAGCGAGGCAGAGAGCATGTGCAGCGGTCTGCTTGCTTACAGAGCAGGAGTTTGTGAGAGCCGGCTTGAGAGTCAATTTCTCTTCAAAATATAATTGATTGCCAGCCTCCCTTGTCCCTGGCTGGCTTGCTAGCTCGTTGGTAACTGATGTCTTCTAATGTGCCTGCATCTGGCGCTGAGTTGCCATATTCCTTTCAAGTGTATAAGTGTGAACCACTTCCTGATATCCATTGTTGCAGATAAATATAAATGATAATAGCCAAACTAACCTAGCAAGCGTAAACTGACAGGCTGCTGTGCCGCATCTCACTCAAAAACCCACACGACTCAACCCAGCGAAAAACCAGTCTCGCGCGCAGTCTTTCATTCAGAATTTCATTCAGAATTTCATTCAGAATTTAATTCTGAATATCATAGCATAATAAAAAAAATTATATTAAACTAATCTTTCAACATAGTTTAAAACAAAAATAAATATTAGGACAAAGCCCTACAAATAACAACAATAAACATAATCAGTGGGGGCTCCAGAGTGTTTTTGTTGGGTAATCTATGGTAGGGCTAACCCATACAGTGGTGGGGCTCAAGTCAGTATTTGCAATGTAATTACATACACGCTCCCCATGACAGTGAAACGCCATGCGTGAGGTTTAGATTATTTCCCTGTCTCAATCCAAATTGAACTGTATGAAATAAAAAGGCACATTTGTGTTGTAGTAAATAAAAAGGACGACCAGCTGGAGCCAATCCTGCAATTTCCCCACAGGTGAAAGAGTTGACATGCTGAAAACCCAACCCCTGCAGGGGGGTCTGGGGGGGGATTCTCCCCCAGGAAATACTAACATAAAATACACATTCTGGTACTCTCTTGAGAAGAAAAATAAATAAATCTATTACTACAAGACATATTTAAAAAATGAATGCCATTTTAGTTTTCTGTTACTTTGTTCTGAAAGCTGAACCTGCTGCTCCTCACAGAGAGAAGAGGGAAGAGGCTGTGAATGACTTTACATTGTGGATAAGGGTGGATAGCCCCCATTGTTCTGTGTGTCAAAATGAAAGACAACCCACACACCTATCAATCATCAAACCGTGGGGTCTTATTTCATTACGTGTTGATTTCTATCAACACGTAATGTTGTATCGATGTATAGAGATCAGCGACGTGCAGTCAGGGGAGGCAGAGCCTCACCTGTCATACTCCAATGTAACGGAAAAACCACTAAAGAAAAACGAAATAGTAATAATAATAAAATGTCTCCACTGATCTGTGTTGTGATTTCTGTATGATTACAATCGCTTTTTATAGTGAAAATCAGCAAATTGGCCGAGCTCCGCTACAACTATGGGAGCGAAGAGGAGTGAGGCAGGGACGAGCTCTGGCTCACCTAAGCCCACAGTAAATGGCTGGAGTGCGGGCACTAATGTAGCGCGGGCACTTATTTTGTGAGCGCGCTCAAGCCAGTTACTGTGGGGTCAGGTCACCTCAGAATGCGTCACCCCACAGAAACTGGCTGGAAAGTGGGCCCTAAGCGCATGCCTGTTACCATCTCACTGTATGTCACCTATGTAATGTTTGTAGATCCCTTTATTACATTTATCCTCGCCATCCATAGTCTCTAAATAACTTATTTCACGTATATGATATTTAGGCTCGCTGGTCTCACCATACAACGGCAATGAAAAAAGCACCTGGAGAGGCAGCCATAACCTCTGCCGCACTGAAGGGGGCGCACGTGAGCCCACATGTTCTTGTTGCTACTGTTATTCTACGCAGAGACGGTAACAACAAACTAGACTTTTGTTTTGAAACTAGAGGAAGATAAGGAGGACTTTTACAAAAATGTAATGGAGATTGTTGTCCAGAAGGATATCATGGACTTCATCTTCAAGTCAAGGTAAGACCACAATTGTAAAATGAACATGGGATCTTACTAAGAAAGAACAATCCAATATTTAGATTTGGGGTATCCTTTTGTTGAACAGTCTGTTTAAAATGAATCGAAGCATCAGACTAAAAAAGCTTTTGAAAATAACCGAACATTTCGATTAAGGTCAAAATATAATATTTGTAAATCTGACTCTGAAAGAGTCAGTGCCTCACCAGCCATGAACCTCACCGCACGTCACTGATAGAGATGTACTACAGCAAAAGTATTCTCCGTCGGGACTTCCTGCAACAACACCACGCCGTTATCGTGATTCTGATTGGCCAGAAGACATTATCAAAGATGTTCTATTGAGAAGACGATCACTACGTGACAAAAGTTTTCAAACCGTTTCTAGTCTTTGGTATTTACTGCTGTCTGTGCAATTTACTCCGCGCGAGTTGGTGGACTTTATTTAGCTTACTTTAAAATCATTGTTCATGGTGGGGCTAAGCCATTTCTTGGTATGGCTGTAGCCTACCCCAGTATACCTTGGCGCCGCCACTGAACATAATAATAAAACAATTAAAATGTTGTATTCAGCCCTGATTAAAACAGCGGGCCCAAATCCTGGATGGGCGGGCCCGGCCCCATGGGGCCCGCCCATGACGCCGGGTCTGCTTACACAGATAGAGGGAGGGGCAGGATCGGGTTTTGTCCCACATGGCTCTAAACAGCTCAATAGGCACACACTGTAGACACTAATTTGAAGAACACAGACTAAAACAGCAATGTACAGACGAATCAGATGATTAAACATGATCTTAAAATATATTTTATATATTTTTTAATTTATTTTTTGCATTTTGTTGTAATCATTATTTTTAATACTTTCTGCTGACACTAGGTGGGGCTGTTCCCCACCTGCCCCTAATGACCAGTCGCCACTGGTCATAGCAGGTCTCCTGGCAGCCGTACGGCCGTAATGTGGCACCATTTGAAAAGTACATTAACAGGCTTTCCAACAGTTTAAGATGTATTGCCAAGAAGCATTGTTACAACAAAGACAGACAAACACAGATTTCCTTATTAATTGTGGTACATTTAGTTTGTTTATTGGACTAAATCTGAAGTAGCAGGAGACAACCTGAACCTTTGCCTCATATTACCCGCCACCTGGAGACCACCAGCTGAGGACATAATGTTAAAATATAAATATGTAAATTATTTACATGTAATCTGGATATACAAAAAAAGGAACTACGTGCTGTGCTGTACTACTATATACTATATACTATTGCCATGTATTTACAATAATACAATAAAATATGTTCAGTATTGTTATGAATAGTGGATGAGAGGTAGCTTGTGTACAGATGTGCAAATATTTGGAGGGCTGTACAGAACTGGCAATACTTAAATGAAATAAATAAAAACAAAATACTGTTTGCATGATGTGCATTAATGTAATGCATAATGTTATTATGGGGTGGATAATAGTCACTGTCAGTGGGGGTCCCGGGCCTTGTAAATGAGGCCGGTATCAGAGGGGAAGAAGCTGTTCAGGTGGCGAGAGGTTTTGGTCCTGATGGAGCACAATCTCCAGGGCCCAAGAGTTCAAAACTTTTAATCTCAATCAGATCCGATCAGATTTTGAAATCCCATTTTTTGTGATCCAGGATCAGACAAATCCGCCAAATTTTGTCCCTGGAGTTCAAAGCAATTAAGGATAGGATCAGCCTGATCCAGATTACGACTTTTCAAGATGTCTAGATCCTGAATATCAGTGCTTTAATCCTACCGAGCGCCATCTAGTAGATATGAAAAATACTACAAGGAAGACAAGAGACCACATTGCAGAGACATCTATAATGTCTAATTATAATTTTTTATTTGAAAGGTGATGACAGATGATGGACTTTTTTTTTGTTGAAGATATTTTTACTTTAATCTAAATTACATTCGTGATTGACAATCTTTGCTGTGATACTTTTATGAGCATAAACATTTATGTCATCAACATTTGGTTGAAAACAAAATAGGCCACCACAAATGTGAGCAACAAATGGAAAAAATAAAATGTATGTCCCATGAAGGCTAATAATTGTGTATTATTTCAGTTAACAAACTTTGCCATCTAATTTACATTGAAACATATTTTTAAATAAATTGTACAGTACATTTTGCTCTGGTAATCCACTGGAAATCCACCCCTCTGGTGGGATCAGGATAATCCAGTTTTTTGGGATCAAACTGATCCCAATCCTGTGTTGTCGGTTTGAACTACCCGTTTTGAAGATTTGATCCAGATTAAAGCTTGGATTGGATTTCCTGATCTGATCGGATATCAAAGTGATCCAAGTTCAAAACCAAAAAACAGGATTTGGATCACTTTGATATCCGATCAGATCAGGAAATCCAATCCAAGCTTTAATCTGGATCAAATCTTCAAAACGGGTAGTTCAAACCGACAACACAGGATTGGGATCAGTTTGATCCCAAAAAACTGGATTATCCTGATCCCACCAGAGGGGTGGATTTCCAGTGGATTACCAGAGCAAAATGAACTGTACCATTTATTTAAAAATATGTTTCAATTTAAATTAGATGGCAAAGTTTGTTAACTGAAATAATACACAATGTTTAGCCTTCATGGGAAATACATTTTATTTTTCCATTTTTGCTCACGTTTGTGGTGGCCTATTTTGTTTTCAACCAAATGTTGATGACATAAATGTTTATGCTCATAAAAGTATCACAACAAAGATTGTCAATCACAAATGTAATTTAGATTCAATTAAAAATATCTTCAACAAAATAAAAGTCCATCATCTGTCATCACCTTTCAAAAGTAATTGCGGACAATAGATGTCTCTGCAATGTGGTCTCTTGTCTTCCTTGTATTATTTTTCATATCCACGACTAGATGGCGCTCGGTAGGATTAAAGCACTGATATTCAGGATCTAGTCATCTTGAAAAATCGTAATCTGGATCAGGGTGATCCTATCCTGAATTGCTTTAAACTCCAGGGACAAAATTTGGCCGACTTGTCTGATCCTGGATCACAAAAAATGGGATTTCAAAATCTGATCGCATCTGATTGAGATTAAAAGTTTTGAACTCTTGGGCCCTGGGGGTAAACAGTTATATTTTACACAGGCTCCGCCCTCTACTGGACTCTATGGGTACTACCTCTTAACCATACTATGCAAGCATTCACCTACGGAGATAGTAGAGGGCTCCGCCTGTGCTTATATAACTAGGGTTACAATACGTAACCCCCCGTTTTTGTCCAGGGTGGGAGGGGTCGGCCACAATCTTCCCTGCCCACCTCAGGGTCCAGGAGGCATTCAGGTCGTGGAGGGATGGCAGAGCTGATGTTCTGCTCCCATTTGAGGTCCTGGGTGATGACAGTGCCCAGGAAGCGGAAAGACTCCAGAGCAGTGATGGGGGAGTCACAGAGAGTGATGGGGGAGTCACACAGAGTGATGGGGAGTCACACACAGAGTGATGGGGGAGTCACACAGAGTGATGGGGAGTCACACACAGAGTGATGGGGGAGTCACACAGAGTGATCGGGGTGGGTGGGGCTGTGTATTTTCAGAAATTCACAACCCCTCTCAACTGTCTTTAGAGCATTACGCTCCAGGTGGTTGCTCCAGGTCACCAGATGGTCCATCTCCCACCTGTAGGCAGTGGTGGGAGATGGACCCAGACTTGAGCTGGTGGAAGTTGTCACGGGGGTTGGTGTCAGGACTGTCCCCTTGGTCTTCATAGCGACATTAGAACTGGTTCAACCGGTTTGCAAGGCACCACTACTAAACGCCTGCTGTCTCAGTTTGGCTGTGAACCAGGGCTTGTTGTTGTTGTAACTCACCCTGGTGTGTGTTGGAATACAGCTGTCCTCACAAAAACTAATGGGGGACGTCACAGCATCTGTGTACTCATCCAAACTGTTGGTAGCAGTCCTGAACACATCCCAGTCAGTACAATCCAAACATGCCTGAAGATCCTCCATAGCTTTACTGCTCCACTGCCTGAATGTCCTCACTACAGGTTTACAGAGTTGGAGTTTCTGGGTGCTAATATACACGCCTGAGAAGGAAACCCCCCCCCGATATCCTGACTTGACTTCAGTTCCCTCAGTTCCAGCCAGACAGACAACGCCCCATCCTTCTACACCCCTCCTCTTACTTTCAATATTACCCCTAGACAGATTTCTCAAACCTCCTTATTCCATGATCTTTTGAAGTAGGATATGAACTATTTTTTAGATGTGTGGGGTCACAAACTCATACACAGCTTTATAGTTACACTTTACATGTATGTATTCAGCTGGTTTCTAACTGAAGCCATGACCAGCTAAAGTGAAAGCACATGTTTTGTGTTTTCAGGCTCAAGAGTTTCAGGATACAGCTCGCTATGACTAAATCTGACTTAGACCTGTGTGAATAATGGCCAACTGTTATGACCAATTTTGGATTGAGACAACATAATGCTGTAGATATGTAAAGACTTTGCTTTGTTTTTTTCATATTTTGACTGAGGTAATAACAGCTCAATGAGTGTTCAGATCTTTGAGTGATTAAAGCTTTTGTATTTTGTTTCTTATCACCAGCAGTAATCCTAAACAGTAGCAAGCCCTAACAGTGACTCAACATGAGTGGAGAGCAGAGATTACTTGACTTCACCTTAGTTCATTACAGATCCATTAATACTGTTTTACCGTCCACGCAAATGAGATTATGAGGCTGGCTGAAAAGGGGTTGCTGTTTACCTGGGTGTGGCCCTGCAGAGAAACACCAATCAGCAATTATTTTTAGTCATGCTATTTGAATCTTGTTGTTTCATAAGAGGTTCTGTTAATCACACCATCAATATTAGCCCATGAGATAAGATTAGATCAGCTTCCAGCAACAAGTACATTTTACTGTTAAACTTGATAACCGGTTGAACTCAAACGCAGAAAACAGTAAGACTGAGAGCTGAATGTGAGTTTATTAACAAATACTTAAGGTGGGGGTTGAGCTGAGCCAGGCAGGCAGGGTGAGGTTCAGAGTGTGGTCCAGGAGGAGGCCGGTGACAGCAGAATCTGCGATCTGACGGCTTGGTGGAGTTGGAGCCCAGTATTTATAATCCATATGATTGGGATTGACAGCAGCTTGGTTCCTAACACCAGCACCCCACTCTTATAATCAAGCAGAGACACACACCACACACACACACACACACACACACACACACACACACACACACACACACACACACACACACACACACACACACACACACACACACACACACACACACACACACACACACACACACACACACACACACACACACACACACACACACACACACACACACACACACACACACACACACACACACACACACACACACACACACACACAGAGAGGCCAAGGGCCTGACAGTTACCATCTTACCAAAAACCAGTAACGTGCTGAGTAAATCTAATCAAACCATAGAGGACCAAGTCTCTGTCTGCATGTAACTGGCTGGTGCAACTGGGACATGCAACACATTTAACTAAACGCCCTGATCACTTTTACATTTTACATTTACAACATTTATTTGGAAACAATTGTCCAAATATTCGCCAATATCAAAAATACTGCCATGATATGATTTTTCTTCGATGATTGAACTATTCTATTACTATAGGCTCTTCAAGACATTTAAAGTGTGTGCATTCTGCTTGTGAAGGATCTGCTTTACTTTACAGCTTTACTGCTAGAACTCACTCCTCACTATAGTTTATTTCATCGGCTCTTCTGTTCGGTTGTGCTCTGTCTAAATGCTTTTTGGTTCATTTTGTGATTACATTGTGACAGCAGGGTTTTTTGGGCCATCTATGGTTATTGAGTTAAGTCTCTTTTTGTACTGTATTTGTCCTTAGTATACTCTTAGTTTCTCTTAATGTGTCTTCTAGTAGATATCATATGACTTGCACATATTCTCTTTACATCAAGTCTTACCCTTGGCATTAGTAGCCCTTGTTATTCTGCAATGTATATTTATGATCATGTGACAACATTTTGAGATAAAGAATTTAATTGAATGAAATTCATTTATGAGGCCTGTGGAGCTTTCTAAAGACCACGCTGTTAGTACCATTTTCACATTTTTCGAAATAGTCTTCATTCATAAGTGTGACCACAAGTTTATTATAGCAGTTTGATAAGAACGTGGCAGGTTTGAATTCATGTTATAAGGGTTATCCCATAACTGGTGAGAGGATGAAGGGGATTGTGTGTGGAGAGGTGATTTGGGAAAAGGAATAATGAACGTGACGTGTGACTGTAGTGAATAACAAGTCAAATGTAGTTGTAGGAAATGTATTGTATATGTATACGTCCCTTAACATGTTTTCTTCAGCTGATAGAGTCCAATGCTTGATTGTAGCAGCTTTGGCTCAGGCTTGTATGTTAATGTTGAACAATATCAAAATGTTCTGAGTCAACCTGAGATGTGACCTATGTTTGTACAAATGTCCCCTCCTTTAACTAATGGCGCGTTTCCACTGCAGCGGGTAGCTCGCTTTAAGCGCGCCGAGCCGTGCGGGGCCCGTTTTTGGTTGCGTTTCCACTTGGCCTAGTTTTGGCCCGAGGCTACTTTTTCACCCTTTTTCTGGCCCGACTAAATCGTGGTTCTATCGAGGCCAACAAGCGGGGCCAACAACCGGGCGGAATATGCTAAACTAGTGACGACTGCTGATTGGTCAGAGAGAATCGTCGCAATTCTCGCGCGACTTAATCCCTAGTGTCGCATATATTAAGGGACGCTTGCAGCATTTGTGTAAACCTAAGAAAATGGCAAAGAAAAACATACCGTGGTCGATTGACAAAGTTGCGACGTTCCTCCAGCTGATTGCAGATGATAAAATCCAGTGGGAGCTCGACGGCACAACTCGCAACCTAAAAGTTTTTCAAGAGGTCTCTGCACTGTTGTCCGAGCGCGGATTCTCAAGGACTTTCCAGCAGTGTAGGGAAAAACTGAAAAAGCTTAAGAGTGAGTATAGAGCCGTGAAGGACCACAACGGCCGGAGTGGTTCAGATAGGAAAAGCTGGAAGTGGTTCGACCTGTTGGACGCTATTTATGGCCATAGACCGGCCAACGTTGGGAGGGAGGGAGGCCTGGACTCTGCAACCACGTTACTGGAGTCCCTGCATGGTAAGTCTTTGCTAACGCTCTGTTATTTGCTTGAAAGCGTTGTGTCCCTATCTATTCTAAAGCTCACTTCTAACAAACAAGTATTTTATCCTTACATTTATGTTCGACAACCCATGCTTTTATGGAGCCCCGAAGAGCTACATAGCTAGCTGGCAGATAGCATTAGCTAGAGCTATTGTTTGCTAACACCACATGCGCCATTGTTTAGGTTCTTCTTTTCTACAGTTGTTGTTGCTATTTAGTATTGTGCTACAGTAGTTTGTGGAATTAACAAGTCATGTTGCTGTTCTAGATGATGCCATTGGGACTAGTGAGGAGGAACAGTCCCGAACAACGGGTGGTGGCAGTGTTCCGTCCTCAACATCATCAGAACACACCTCAACTCGACCACAGACACCAGTCGAGGAACCGAAACCAACGCCGAGTGCCATCACGACACCGCAGCGTGTGGTTCTAGGTAAGAAATGGGCATGGCAAAACGACTGGAATTGTGACTTTTTTTTAACTTTAGATCATCCATCGTCATTAAATAAAATAAGCTATACCACTGTGTGGAAATGCTCTGTTACAAACTAGCTAGTACGCAGCTACTACAATTGTGTGTGACATCCTATTATATACATATATTTATATTCATTATCAACAGGCTGGACATAATGTAATTCACTTTCACAATCATTGTAAACATCTAGGGCATAACTGTCTTTAGTTCATCCTTACTGTTGTTCTGCTTATACATTGTATTGTATCCTTGTGTGACCTGTACCTGTCCTGTGTTTTTCATTGTTATTGCTAATTCTTATTGCTATAATGATCTTATCGTCATACAGGCAAGAGGAAACGAGGAGGAGACGAGCACCTAGCACAGCAGGAACGGCACCATGAACAGAGCCTGGCCCAGGTGGATCGGCACTGGCAGCTGACCATGGAGGCTGCTGCCCGGGCGAGGGAGGAGGAAATGGCCTTGAGAAGGGAGGAGAACGCTCAAACTCATGCGTTTAACCTGGCCTTCCTATCAAAAAGCTACAGGATAAATGTGCCATATTGGAAATAAAGGTGGAAGACCAGGAGAATAGGGGCCGTCGCAACAACCTGAGGCTCATCGGCTTGCCTGAAAAAACTGAGGGTCAAGATGTGTGTGCGTTTTTGGAGCAATGGCTACCTAGAGCCAGGGGCACCGACACTTTTTCCACATTGCCCGTTATTGAGAGAGCACACCGAATAGGACATCTAATCGCTGCTGGTCAGGACCCAAAACCAAGGGCGGTAATTATGAGGTTCCTTAACTACAGAGACAAGGAAAACGCTATGCGAGCAGCCCGGAGACACGGTCCCCGACGCAGAGAAGTTTGTCCAAAAGCTACAGAAGGACGCCAGGCCCACGCCAGTGCCAAACTAGAACGTTTAGCTAAACAGAGGCTTTGACACCATGGACTTGCTATAACGAGGTAAATCTTCGTCATAACAACTTGCCGTGTACACGCCGTGCCCACTAATGTTATCGGCTGAAAGACATTGCTGTTTCAGTTATTTAATTCCTAAAGTACAAACCCTTTCTGACACGATGAGCTCGTAAGAACTCAGATGCTCGATTCCGTTGCTTTGTAATATTCTTTATTGTAAAGAACACAAAGCTTTTCAATAATGACTTCTAGGATATACTAGGACTCCTAGGATTCCATAGAATCACTAGGTTCGACTAGGTAATGCAAACGGGTCTCTGGTAAACAGGCATGGATATGATGACAAGACAAGACGAACCCACACAAGACAAAGGGAGAGAAGGACTATATATACACACACATTAGGTAATGTGGCACAGGTGGACACAATCAGGGACGGGAACAACAATCAGTCTGACAGGTGACACACACGGACAGGAAGTGCAGACACCTGGAAAGAGAGGGTAGAGTCATTAACATAATAAGACAGATAGACAAACACTAAAAACACAACAACTAACAGGATAAAACCTTACACTTTCACATTATTATTCAGGTTTGTCTGTTTGTCACGGCATCATGGTTGTTCGGTTAATTCTCTAACTACAGATGATCTTGTGTGTGGATGTATGTATATGTGTATGTATATATATGTATATACAATTATTATTATTATCAATAAAAAAAAAAGGTTTTTTTTTGTCCATGGTTCAATAAGAGGCTTTTTATTTTCCTATTTTATTTGTATTCCTCTACTCTCTTGTTCTGAAAGATTGGCAAGTGGTCTAAATGTTTAATATTGCTGGAGCCTACGGAAATATGGGAATCTCCAAGTTTCTGCGCTACGCTGCTCCTCGCTATGAGGATCAAGCATGTAGAGTAACCAAAGTCTTTAGTTACCATGGGGGTGTTAGGGAAGTTCAGGGGGGATATATATATGGTATAATTATCCTACTGTTGTTGGTATTACTTTCTTTTCCTTTTTATTTCTCTATTTTGATAAAAAGAGCAGTAGCTAATAGAGATATCCCTGTGGTGTTACACTATACACTGTAAAATGTTTGGCTGTAAAATTACAGTAAATTACTGGCTACTAGTTGCATGGATTTCACAGTAATTTACTGTAAATATTTAATTGATTGTAAATATTTCACAGTAATTTACTGTAGATATTTGATAGTCAATTAGAATAAAAGTACAACTACATACTGTGACTTTACAGTTGCCATGCCCATGGAATTACTGTGATATAGCAGTACAGAGCTGTGGTATTATGGTACCTTGCTGTACATCAATTACAGTAATTACCTGTATTTTCACACTTTTACTGTAGAAGTAATGCAACACAGTAGCCAGTCATTTACTGTAAATATAAAAATGTAAATAATACGGTAGTATATTGTAAAGGTCACTAGTTAACTGGGATTTTACCATAACTACACAATTCAAGCAGCTCAATCAACAAAGAAAAACATATAAAATGCCCATTTTAACTTTGTATTACTCCATTGAAGTGCAAAGTACATTTCACAGTGTCTTGGACATGTTGTTACGGCCCCAACCTCTACTCCGCGGTAGTGGCTCGGGCTGAGACCCGCAACATGAAAGAATACACGCAATAACCGGTACTTGGTAACGAACATTTATTGATAATCAGCCGTTTGCTCACACAAGCGAAACGGGAAACAAAAAGAGGTCTGGAGGAGTGGCCAAAAGGAACAAACAGAAGGAGGGAACCCGAGCCAGCCACACCACGGGCCGTAGGACCCAGAGCTCCCCCCCCTAACCAGAAATCAAATATAAACCCTATGGGAAACTAAATAAAGCTGCGAAAACTGGACTACCAAGTCCTCCAGGCTGAACATAAACACATCTGCAAAAATATGCACCTACGCAGCAGGGAGACAGAAAAGAAAACAAGGAGGGGAGCACATAACACATGTCTACACAGACATCCACTCAAAGTCAACAAGTTTTCTGAAGAATGTGCTGACATGGGGGTTTAAATTGCCATGCCTCTTTTTGGCTTTCGAGCCCGTCTCAGGGTTAATGCCCAGGAAGCACCTGAAAACAATAAGCCAAGACAACAATTTCAATTTGACATAGATTTATATGTTGCATCGTTTATTTTAAGGCACATGCAGCGGTGCCCCTCTCAATTTAGTAAAACCTGCACCAAAGAAAGAAATTAGTATTTAAAGCCAAGCAAGAGCGATAAAAGCAAGAAAATCACTTAATTTGTTGTGTTATCACAGAGGATGGTCTGAATACAGTATTTTACTATGAAATAATACAGTAACATGTTGTGAAATCCTGGTAATCATTGATCCTGTACATTCACAGTAATTAACTGTGAATGTATTGATTTCACTGTGAAATTCAAAATTACAGTATTATATTTTGAACATTACAGGTAAAGACTGTAAAGTGGTAAAACATTTATTGTAAAATATTACAGTTACATATTGTGAAATCATGGTAATATTTTACAGTGTACAATTCACTCCACACTAAATGGCAGGTAAAACAGACATAAAGATCACATCCTGGAATGTGAGAGGATTGAATAAGCTTGTTAAGCTAAAACAGGTATTAGACAGAATTATACTTCTAAAATCACAAATCGTTTTTATTCAAGAGTCCCATTTAACTGATATTACTAAAGTTAAAAAAGATGGCCTGGACAAGTCTTTGCAGACCCATTTAACTCACAGGCCAGAGGGGTTATTATTTTGATCCACAAATCAATCCCGTTCAGACTTAGCCATAAAATAATTGACCCGGCAGGAAGATACATTATTTTGCAAGGAAAAATATTAGAGACTCAAATTACACTGGTCAATGTTTACGGACCTAACAAGGATAATCATGCCTTTTTTAGGAATGTATTTCTTACTGTATCCTCTATTCCTGGACAATATATAATAGGCGGAGACTATAACTGTGTGCTGGACCCAGAGAAGGACCGCTCCTCAGGCATTGATGTTTCTCATCCGCAAGCTAGAAAGGTGCTTCTTCAATCTAACGATCTTAATTTAATTGAAGTCTGGAGAAAGCTACATCCTACAAAAAAACATTTCTCATGTTATTCAGGTACTTATAAGAAGTCATCACGTATTGACTACTTTCTGATCTCCATGGCCTTATTATCACATGTGAATGAATGCAGTTATGACAGCATAGTACTGTCCGATCATGCACCCTTCTCATTAACCCTCCATATACCGAGGCTTGTTTGGTGTCCTTCTAATGTAGGTGGCGCCTCCAAACCAAATGGTTACAAGACCCAACATTTGTAGAATTTCTTGGTAAAAATATTGATATTTATTTTTGTATGAACACAGATCAGACTAGTGCAGGCATAAGATGGGAAGCATTTAAAGCCTACATTAGGGGTGTGATGATTAGCTATACAAGCTTTAAATCAAAAGCTCACTATAAAGAGTTAACCAACCTTGAGGCTCAAATGAAAACTCTGGAACTTGACCTATACCAAAATGATATACCAGAGAAACATAAAGAGCTCCTTCTGTTGAGAGCTAAGTATAAAGAGCTATCTGCTAGTAAAATTGCAGCAAACCTCCTTTGGTTAAAGCAATCTTACTATGACCAAGGTGACAAAGCTGGCAAGCTTCTTGCATGGAGAATAAAGAAAATGCAATCGGATAGAGCTATAAACTCAATCAAATTAGATAACGGAAACAATACAGTAGATCCAGCTGAAATAAACTCCTCCTTTAGAATATTCTACGAATCCCTTTATAGTTCAGAATACCCAGATAATACTCAGTTACAATCTGAATTCCTAGATCAGTTAGAAATCCCAACTATGACAGAGAAAGATAAGACTGAATTCGATACATATTTAACTGTTAAGGAAATGTCGGAAGCCTTGCGGAATATGAGAAGCGGCAAAACACCAGGACCAGATGGGATCCCTATAGAGATTTATAAATTATTTCCAGACAAATTACTCCCCCCTCTATTAGATATGTTTGAAGAGGCATACGAGTTAGGTACTCTACCACCATCTTTACGGTCTGCAATAATCACCTTGGTCCCAAAGCCTGGTAAACCACCAACAGAAAGGGGGTCCTATCGTCCCATATCCTTAATGTGTTGTGACACAAACATTCTGTGTAAAACTTTGGCAAGAAGGCTAGAATCATATGTACCGTCCTTAATCTCCAATGACCAGAATGGCTTTGTTCAAGGGCGTCAAGCTTTTCATAATATTCGCAGAGTGCTTAATATACTTCATGAAAGGAGCAGCCTGTCCTCCTACAAAAAACGACCATATAGGTCGATTGTTCAGCAGCTAAATACGACCCAGAGTCACGTTTTAAAGTGTAGCACCTCTAGTGGTCGTGTAAGAAACAACATGCTCCTGTCGATTGCAAACGCTCCGGAGGGTCGTTTATTCACAAATTACCCTCTGGAAAATCCTAAATTGTGGAATAGTTTGGCCATTAAAATGCTTTTTTATTAGATTTCTAGCGAGAAGTGTATATTGTACTTTTATAATCTACGTCCAGTGGATGTGTAGGATCTACAGTTTGATAGATATACGAAGATAATTTGAGGTCTCGCCAGGAGAACGTGTATATGGGGCAGCTTCCATGTAAAGTTAGCATGGGTGAAAACAGTATTTCCGGTCTCGAAGTTTTCATAATAAAACCGGAAGTATTCCCCACACTGTCAAATGATTACACAATGATATCTCCATTACTCATCCACTAAAAAACATCAGTTTATCCTTGTTAATTACACAATATTGATTGGTTTAAATTGTGTACAATGCTTTTGTGTTTTTAACCTTCGATTCGGAAAAACAAATAGTTTTTTCGGAGTTTAGACACTACAGAGTTTCCGAAGACACTACACTACCCAGAATCCCCAGCTATCGTTTGGGACTACAACATCCGCCTTGCTTTACAAACCCCGTGATTAGCCCTCAAGCTCTGTGATTGGATGTTGGAGTGGCAGTGCGACAAGGTTACGCCGAATGTCAAACAGCTCTTTGAAATGGAATGGAACCACGGCAGACTATCCAAAACTGGACTTGGACGGGTCCAGCCCAGCCCTCCCCCCCAGAATTACACATGCTGGCTATTGTGTGTTTCGCAATATGTTCTATGGCACGTCTCTACTGGGAATTGTAGTTTTATAAGACGTTTTCGTATTTCCCACAATTAGAAGTTGCCAGTATTAAACTGTATACATCCCTGGAGGTTTAGGGGATACGAAACACATTGGTGTTATCAAATTTAAAACATATCATTAATACATGGGTGAAAATTGCTTGTGTCCATAATGGGCAGCATTAATATACCCACATGACAGCTAAGGTCAGAAGAGCTTTATTTAACAGCTGGTCTTATGTCTGTGACCCCTCCTGTTGTTAATTGATAAGCCTGAAACATGCACTTGTCAAGGTTCAGATGCACATTTAGCAAATATGGCAGTAGCCATCGATCATCTTAAGATAAGATACTTTATTGATCCCAAGTTGGGAAATATTTTTGTTACAGCAGCATGTACTACTTTGTTCTACTCCACTACAATTCAGAGGTCAACCTGGTATTTTTACTCTACTACATTTATTTTTGTTACTTTGCAGATTCTGATTAATGATGTGAAATATAAACAACCCTTAAATCAGACTTTCGTTACACCTGAGTAAAATTCAGCCTTATCAGTTTGTCTGTTTTGCACATCCTCCTGTTAATATCTTTGGACGTCCTGCACTAAACTGTTTTATTGTAGAGATCACAGTATCTTCTTGATATTTTCTATTCTATATGTCTATCATTGACCCCTATTTTGTATGTAGGCTACTCTTAATATTTAAATGTTTTCATAAAAATTAAACTTATTCAACAACTAAATTCAATAACGTGCTTTAACCACTAGGAGGTATGGTTTAGACCAGTGGTCTAGTTAATAAAACATAATAATATCAAACATAATATGACTATTCACTTTATTGTGAAATTAAAACAGAACGGTAAAGGAAAATACAGTTTCAGTCTCTCAATGTGAAGCTTATGCATTGTACCATACACTTTTATAGACCTGTAACAGTCAACTGCATGAGGAGTTGGAAAGGTAGTTCAGAAAATCAGTAATATCTTTAAAAACTACAAAAAAATCCCTTTCTATCAGCTGTGCACCGTTATAGTGTAAATACAGACTATCTACTTATTGGATCAAATATAAAAGTCAGCCGAATTAGTGTTGATACTGCAAGGAGACGTATTGTGTGAAAAGAAATGGAAGATGTTGTTTAATTGTTGATATGTTATGGTCCACGTCACGTATTCAGTTTTGGCGGCATCTCTTCCAGTTTGTCAAAAGGTCTTCTGATCAGGGCTCTATAAATACATATCTATGGCAGATATGTAATATTTAATGCAGCCGAACCGTGTATTACAATGCCGTTATGTGATGACTTCCAAAGAGAAAAGCAAGAACACTCGGAATAAAGTATTATTTTTATTTTTTTAAATGTTTTCCGATTTCATATCACATAAACACCATATCCCGACGTGCATTGCGGCGTGATTTTAGCCTATCAAAACCTCTGAAAAAAGAAATGTGTCTCTCAGAATCGAAAGAGAAAACCCTATGGGAAAAACACAAAAGCATTGTACACAATTTAAACCAATTAATGTCGTATAATTAACTAGGATAAACTGATGTTTTTTAGTGGATGAGTACTGCAGATATCACTGTTAAATCATTTGATCATTGGTTTTATTATGAAAACGTCGAGACCGGAAATACTGTTTTCAACCCGTAACTTTACATGGAAGCTTGCCGCATATACACGTTCTCCTGACGAAACCTCAAATCATCTTCGTAATATCTATCAAACTATAGATCCTACATAACGACTGGACGTGGATTCTAAAAGTACAATATATACTTCTCGCTAGAAATCTAATCATAAAGCGTTTTAATGGCCAAACTATCCTACAATTTAGGATTTTACAGAGAGGGTTATTTGTGAATAAACGACCATCTGTAACGTTTGCATTCAACGGGAGCACTAGAGGCCGAAAACTTTCAAACGTAATTATAGGTCGTATTAAGCGCTTGAACAAACGACATATTTGGTCGTAATAAGGGCTTAAACAATCGACCCATTTGGTCGTATGAGTTGGAGGACTTGTTGGAAAGGAGTGATGCTAAAGACACCGCAATCCTGTCGTTGGATGCTGAAAAAGCCTTTGACAGGATTGAATGGAAATACCTGATGGAAGTCTTGAGGAGATTTGGGATGGGTGGAAAATATCTCAAATGGTTGAGACTTCTGTATTCAGATCCAACAGCTGAGGTATTAACAAATAACATGATATCCAAACCGTTTAGTCTACACAGGGGCACAAGACAAGGATGCCCCCTATCCCCTCTTTTATTTCTGTTTGCTATTGAACCACTAGCTTTGGCTATCCGGCAACATCAGAGAATTTCGGGTGTGAGGATAGGTGAATCTGAGCATATGATTTCCTTATTTGCGGATGATATTATTATGTTTCTGTCCAAGTTGAGAACATCTATCCCAACACTTGTTAGCCTAATCAATTCATTTGGGGAATTCTCTGGATATAAGCTCAATCATTCTAAATCCACCATATTATTTTTAAATAAAAATGAGAGACAAAACCCAGGGATACCCACCCCCTTTTCAGCTACTCAGGAGGGTCTTATATACCTAGGAATACAAATTGTCCCAGAAATTGAGAATATTGTCCCCTCCAATTATGACCCCATAATACAATCAGTAACAGAATCTCTGAATAGATGGATGCCAATGCCCATCTCCATGTTAGGCCGTATTAATATTCTTAAAATGTCTATTCTGCCAACATTTCTTTACCTGTTTCAGTCTATTCCTCTCCCTCTTTTTTGTAAGCTCAGGCAGCTCTTCTCAAAATTCATATGGAACAACAGGCGTGCAAGACTACGGCTCTCCCTTTTACATCTGCCTTATGATAGAGGGGGACTTCAAGTACCTAATCTACAATTGTATTATTGGGCAGCGCAGCTGCGCACAGCCATGTTTTACTTCTCCTCCTCTGACCCTCCAGCATGGCTAGCCATTGAGCACAATACAGCACCGGGCCTATCCCTCCAGTCATATATCTACTCTGCTCATGCTAAAAAAACAAAAAAACAGACAAAAAACCCATTTGTTAAAAATACTGTTTCTGTTTGGCATGAAGCACATGTCTAGGAGATGCTCCCAAACTATCCCAGTTCTCCCCAATATGGGGTAATGACAACTTTGTCCCCGGAAGAGCGGATGGGGGATTCAAACAATAGGCTGCCAAGGGTCTGAGTAAAATAAAAGACTTATGTCCTGTGATCAGTTGGTTCATAGATATGCCATCCCTAGAAGCCACTTCTTTAAATTCCTGCAGTTAAGGAGCTTCATATCAGCACAGACTAAATGCTTAGATGAGCCACCCTTGTCAGTTGTGGAGAGGGCCACTCTAAATTATATGGATGCTCGAGGCCACCTATCAGTCATTTATGTTCTGCTGCGGTCCAAATCAAAGGACAACTCACACTCAAGACGTAATGCTTGGAGAGATGATTTAAAAGTAGACATTACAGAGACTGAGTGGGAAAATGCTTGTTTAAAGGCACAAACCCAGACTATAAACACTGCACTGAAACTGATACAATTACACCTGTTAAACTGAATCTGTATAATCCTAACATTCCTGATAACTGTTCCAAATATGACGATAATGTTGGTACTCTGCTGCACTGTATGTGGGAATGCCAACAAATCCAATCATTCTGGAAAGATATAGTTAACCTGATTGCACGTGTAACTGCTATACAGATCCCTCTCGACGCAAAGCTCTGTATATTAGGTATAGATCCCGACCAATTTGTACCAAGCCGTAAAGCAGTGCCCTTGATTAATATTTGCCTACTTCAGGCTAGGAGAGTAATTGCACTGAGGTGGAAAAATACGGATGGTCCTACACCTGCATTGTGACTGTGGGAAATGGCGTCCTGCCTCGCTTTGGAAAAATGAACCTATGTGATCAAAAAGAAAGTAGATACGTTTAAGGAAATATGGGACACATTCATGCACTTCCTTGAAAGTGATCAAATGGAAATTGATGAGTGAAATTGATGGATATCGCTATCAAACACTGATAAATAATAAGGAATAATAACAATGCTTCTTATAATAATAACGATAATAATTATCTCTAAATATAGAAACAAATTATTCTTTCATATACATTTTTTGTATTATTGTTTCACATCCTTTACTTATATCTGATTGTATTTACTCCTGTTTCATTTCAATCTGTGAGGTTTCCCTGAATGTCCAACCCAGTCTCACAAAAAAACGTGTAATAACTACGTTGGTCCACAGCGTAGGACGTACAGTAGTATTTCTACAAAAACGCCTCTGAAATTGTAAGATGCCTACGTTTTTTTTCACCATTCATTCCAATGGCTGGCTTCTATGTCACGTGATCTTCAAATTTCTCCCTGCAGAAAAAAAAAACATGGCCGACCTTCGTTTTATTCTCGGTGTAAAATGCCTATTTTAAGGTTAGTTTGGTCATTAAAATGCGTTTTGATGTCATTTCATGCGAGAAATATGAGTTGTTATTTAAGATTATGTGTGCAGTGGGTGTACATGATCTTTAGTTTGCTAGTTATTACGAAGATTACTCCAGGAAATTGTGTCCATTCAACGTTTTCATTGTTACCAAGATGGTTGCTAGGGACGCTGCTATCGATATTATTTCTGTTATGTTGTGTAAAATGGTGTTATCTTTATTGCTACCCCCTTCCCCGTCAATGTATAGTGTTGGTCCACAGTGCAAACGTAGGCCTATTAGTTTAACAAAATCAAAGGTACAAGCTAGACTTTTATTTAGCATCTCAAAACACATCGGACCGGCGGAGACAGGAAGTTCGGCTCACTAAAATGTCCGTAAAGAACAATACCCTGGCCTAACCCATAGATCCGTGGGTGAATAATGTCAATCACCACAATAGATACGTTATTTTCCGTTACCAATACCGTTATTAGTGTTGGTCCACTGCTTTTCTCTTTGAAAGTCATCACATAACGGCATTGTAATACACGGTTCGGCTGCATTAAATGTTACATATCTGCTGTAGTTCTCTATTTATAGAGCCTTGATGAGACAAACATGATGAACTGGAAACGTGACATGGATCATAAATATATCAGTAATTAAACAACATCTTACATTTATTTTCACACAATACATCTCCTTGCAGTATCAACACTAATTCGGCTGACTTTTATATTTGATCCAATTGGTAGATAGGCTGTATTTACACCATAAACGTGCACACCTGATATAAAGGGACACCTAGTGGTTAAAGCATGTTATTGAATTTCATTATTTTTATTATTAGACATTAATAGAATCCCTATAAAGTATGTTCATTACTCGTTATTCTCTACTAATAGTTAATTAAAGACTGTATATAATGACTATTTTGCACATCCCTTTCAAGATTTTCTAAGGTTTATTGACATATTCACAAATGGTGTAGTTATGCAATGAATGTAAAACTTTGTGTATACCTCCAGGAATGTTAACTATGTTGAAGCACTTATTTTAACTGATATTATACATATGTATTATACTCTTATAAGATGTAGATAGTATAAGAAATGTGCAGAATATGACAATTTAATGGTGGAGGTACACAAATATTGAAAGATGTCTTGTGATGCATTGTTGAGGAACCTGTGACCCAAGTATTTCATCTCCGGCCTTGTCAGGTATTGAACAATCAATAAATAAAGAACAGAGAATTATTAAATATAAAACACAGAATTTGTGTGATTATACTAAATGATTTACAAATAAACACCACTGCATATGTACAACTATACACATGCTTATGTAACGCAAATGTTTCCAACAGTGGATCAATAAAGTATATCTTATCTTAAGCTGATCGATGGCTACTGCCAGATTTTCAAAATGTGCCTCTGAACCTTGACAAGTGCATGTTTCAGGCTTATCAATGAACAACAGGAGGGGTCACAGACATAAGACCAGCTGTTAAATAAAGCTCTTCTGACCTTAGCTGTCGTGTGGGTATATATTAATGCTGCCCATTGGGCACAAGCAATTTTCACCCATTTATTAATTATATTTTTTAAATTTGAGTGTTTCCTATCCCCTAAACCTCCAAAATCAAATCAAATCAAGTTTTATTTATATAGCACATTTATAAACGTTTTTTGGTCGAGCCAAAGTGCTGTACATATAATAAAATTAGCCTACAGTAGAGAAACTTTACAGCAAATACAACAGCACAGATTGTTCAGAATATCAGTATGAGAAAAACGACACCCTCTGTCCTCCAGGGATGTACACAGTTTAATACTGGCAACTTCTTATTATGGGAAATATGAAAACGTCTTTTAAAACTACAATTCCCAGTAGAGACGTGCCAACATGTGTAGTTCTGGGGACGGGATGGGGGAGGGGGGGGACGCGGTGGACCCGTTCAAATCCAGTTTTGGACAGCCTGCCGTGGTCCCATCCCATTTCATGGGTATTGTTCTGCACGGACATTTTAGTGAGCCGGACTGCCGGTCTTCGCCTCTCGGGCATGAAGCTGTTTACATGTGTTTTGAGATGCTAAATAAAAGTCTAGCTAATAACTAATACGTTTGCACTGTGGACCAACACTATACATTGACGGGGAAGGGGGTAGCAATAAAGATAAGACCATTTTACACAACATAACAGAAATAATATCGATAGCAGCGTCCCTATAGCAACCATCTTGGTAACAATGAAAACGTTGAATGGACACAATTTCCTGAAGTAATCTTCATAATAACTAGCAAACTAAAGATCATGTACATCCACTGCACACATAATCTTAAATAACAACTCATATTTCTCGCATGAAATTACATCAAAACGCATTTTAATGACCAAACTAACCTTAAAATAGGCATTTTACACCGAGAATAAAACGAAGGTCGGCCATGTTTTTTTTTCTGCAGGGAGAAAGTTGAAGATCACGTGACATAGACGCCAGCCATTGGAATGAATGGTGGAAAAAAACGTAGGCATCTTACAATTTCAGAGGCGTTTTTGTAGAAATACTACGTCCTACGTTGTGGACCAACGTAGTTATTACACGTTTTTTTGTGAGACTGGGTTGGAATGTCCGATGTTGAGGGTGGGGGGAAGGAAGGGTTATTTTCCCATGTGTATGTGTGACTGTATGTTCTTTCTATGTTGAAAAACCCAATAAATATAATGAGAAAAAGAAAAGAAAAAAGAGAACGCCCATGATGAGCTGATTATATGCAGCAGCGGAGTGAATGTATATACACTGAACAAAAATATAAACGCAACACTTTTGTTTTTGCTCCCATTTTTCATGAGATGAACTCAAAGATCTAAAAAAAAAATTAACAGCAATACGCCGGCCATAATGCCTCTGTACACGTATAGCACTGCGATAGCTTTGCTTGCGTTTTATCACTCTCATCTGCGCACTCCCACTAGCCTCCTCCCTTACAGGAGCTACGGCTGGGGCGGCGAGTGGGGAATCTGTACAGACATCATGTGTAAGTGTAGCATTGTGGAAACAAAGGACACTTAGACTTGGATACAGATCAACGTTTTCTTTATTTTAAAAAGTTTTCAAGGGAATCTGTGCATCAAATAGGGAGGAGGCGGGATTCACCCTTGCGTCCCGGGCGAAGAGATTTTCTCCCCCCGCCGAGACGCTACCTCCCCCGCCAGTCAGCTCCGGGCAGACGGCGCACCCCACCCGGCCGCTCTCTGCTGCTGAGGAGCATGCCGAGGTCGGGCAGCCCGTCCCCGTGGCTGCCGATATGCCGGTACCACGGGATGGGCCGTAGAGGTGGAGGGCGCCGTAGCCACGGGAACCCCGTGCCCGGCGCCTCTCCCTCCGCTTCATTGTTGCACTGCGCTCCCTCGCCTGCATGGAAATGCGTGGAGGAGCGCGTGGCGGGGCCGGAGGAGGGGCCAGCGGTAGCATCCGGCTAAGCTGGATCCTCTCCTCCTCCAGGCGGCTGAAGCGCTGAGTGACCGAGGAGATCGATCCAAAGAGCCCCTCCGTGGACACGGGGGCTCCGAGGAGATCTTCTCGGTCCTTCTTAGATAGGGCAGTGAGTCCCAACCACACGTGACGAGACGCCACTGTGGCCAAGGAAATCACCCGCCCTGCTGCAGTGGCCACGCCATGAATCAGATTGTTCATCTCACCCATAGCGCGGTCCGGATAATCGCTCCCGTCTTGAGACAGGAGGGCGGGGGCGACTGCCTGAGGGGTGATCAGGGAGACGCCCAACACGCTGAGATTATTCGCTGCAGCCGCCATCTGGGTACCGAGCTTGAACATCTTGTCCAGATATTCCAGAGTGTCTCGGTCCCGGGGCAGGGGTCGCTTACCCTCCGCCCAACCAGCCGCCCGCGGAAGCAGATGGGCCGCCAGGCTCTCATCAAGGGGGGGCACACCCGAACACGTTGTGTCCGAGCGGCCCTCCACCTTGATGATGCCTGCCATAGCGGCTACTGGGGCCTTCGTTTTAAATGGCTGCTGCCATGTCGCCTCCACACACCGCCATATATCAGGCAGCTGGGGCGAAACGAAGGTCAGCTGCGCTGGATGCACCGGGCCGTAAAACCCCTGTCTCAGGCGGCTTACAGGCCTCGGTGGCAGCGGTGGGGGGAGCGGTAGGCCTACGCGCTCCGCCGCCAGGGTCATCACCGCTTGGAAATCCATACGCGCAGACCTGAGAGTCGGACCTCCAGACACCGAGGCGTCCTCGTCCTCCGGAATCGGGGTCGTCTGGCCCCACGGAAGGGAGAACCGGAACGGCACTTCCTCCTCTCCTGAATCGCCCATCTCGACGACGTCGAGATCCGGATCCTCCAACTCCTCCTGCGGGGCCTCCGCCGACAGGAAATGCTGCCCACGATGCTCACGCGTGAGCCAAGGAAGCATCTGGCAGGCTGAGCATGGCGGCGCCGGGCCCATACCGCTCACGGCGTGGTCAGGCCCCATACACAGAAAGCAGAAGGGGTGTGGATCCGCCCCCGCGATCAGGTTTGGACATTTCGGGCAGGTCCTGTGGTCAAGAACTGACTCCATTACTCTCTATTCTTCTCGTCTTTTTAAGCTCAGTGGAATCACTTCCGCTGCTGAAGAGAAAAGGATGATAGTCAGGAGGCGAGGCCTCCTTTTATACGGTGTGATGCACGCGCATTCAGGTAGGCCCGCCCAAGGCCGGCTACGTCTATAGAAGTCTCAGTGGGAGAATGCTTGCAGGGTAAGGTAGTACTCATAGAGTCCAGTAGAGGGCGGAGCCTGTGAGAGATATAACAGACCGTATGGTACAGCACAAACAACACAAATGATCAATACTTACATATATTTCCACGCTCAGCTACCGCACCACAGCTGCATTGTACAATCGCTGGAGGACTGGGCTGTCACTCAAAAACTGAGTAGCCAATGGGGACACACCCCTGAAAGTCCCGCCCACCTGGGATGTTAGTGTCAGAATTGAAAACTAAAAATGAGGGAGCGCAAACGAGAGAGCTGCAGCGAGAGCAAAAGCCTGATCATTGAGAAAGAAGAAACAAGAACTGCAAACAAAAACAAATAAAAAAGATGTATTGTTTACATGATTACACAAATGATTTGTTTGCAACTTATAGTTTTATTTTTTAAATTACATTTTGCTTGACTCAGTTTTTTTTCTCTTAAACTCTTAGTTTTGCTTGATTCTGAGAAAGTGTTGCTTTATCTTTATGAAACAAAACTAATCCCATACAAAGTGGTTGACGTCAAACGACTGCAAATGAAAAGAAACTGAGTCAAATCTGACAGCCTTTCAGTCATGATTAAGTTCAATGAGCCAAAATTGCCATCCAAAGTATTTATAGGATACATGAGCTACGTTTCCCCCACCACTGAGATGCTTTAAGTGCCAACGATTTGGCCATGTAGCGGCGAACTGCAGGGGTAAACAAAGATGTGGTAAATGTGCAGGCGAGCATGAGTATGGTAAATGCGAGGATGGTGCTAAACTAAAGTGCTGTAACTGTGGGGGAGAGCATAGCTCAGCATATCGTGGATGTGAGGTCAGCAAGAAGGCAGCAGAGGTGCAGCGAGTCTAATGGCGCATTTCCACTACACGGCCTCGCTCGGTATGGCTAGGCCTCGTTAGGCCTTGTTAGGACTCACTTTATGGCGCATTTCCATTACAGTTTAGGAACTGGGGTAGTATCTATAGTAACGCAGTGTAGGCGGAGCCGTGACGTCATCTTCAATGAGAACCCCAGAAAAACAACATCAGCCGTTAGCTGTTAGCCCTCAGAGCTCACAGCTCTTCATATCTGTTCAGAAACTAGACAAAAGTTAAACAAGTACAAACCACAGACTGTCTGTGTCATGGCGAATACAGTCGCTGCTTTATTTATGTCTGTATAGGCCGTTGTTGTGAGTGTGGACGGTCGGAGCATATACTGTGCTAGCTTAGCCGATCTCCATTTAGACAACACGTATTTTAAAAGGGTTTTTCGCCTGCCGTCTGTCTGCAGACTTGTCAAAGCATTAATTCATGGTTTTTACTAACCGGTATCAGTATGTTGTTACTTCGGCATCATTTTGAAACGTGTATTACAATTAAATCACGGTCAAATATGTTCATCTTGTTGTAGTTGTAGCCCCCTTGCCAGCGATTCTCTCTCTAGTTTAGCATACTCAGCCCGACTCAGTCTGGTTGTTGGCCCGGAAAGAACCTCGATTTTATGGGGCCAGAAAAACTGTGAAATAGTACCCGCTAGCCGGTACTACGCTAAGTGGAAACGCAACCGAAAACGGGCCCCGCACGGCTCGGCACACTTAAAGCGAGCTCCGTGCTGTAGCGGAAATGCGCCAAAAGTCTCCCAGAGAATCTCTTACTCCGAGGCAAGAGACAGGAGTGAAAAAAAATGTTTTGGAAACAAAGTAGGCTACTTTGCAAATATAATTCCTGTTTATTATTATTATCAACATAGTTACTTTTTTATACAGTGAGGTAAATGGTAAATGTGCATGTATGTCGTTCAGTATGCGTTTACAGGTGAATACGTCTGCATTTCCTGCCAAATACTAGCCTCAAAAAGATTAAAATATAATTAATGCAAATAAACTACTTCTACTAATAACAATAATCATAATCAATTCAATAATATAAATACTATATTGTTTTATTATAATATAGTTGTAATATAGTCAAGACAAAACATGCTTATGACACTGATATTTCTTAAATCTGTAGTCAAATGTAGTTCCCTCTGTCAGCAATGTATCAACAACTACACACACATTTCTCTCAGTATTTCTCTGTGTTGTGGTTGACATGATGATGACTGTTAGGAGTTAAGGGGAGAGGCTGAGCATCACCATGAAATGTGCAAATTGACATAAAAATGAATAAAAGGGGAAAAAATGCTCCATGTTTTTAGGCTGTAAACGTTAACTGTTATGTAAGCCAACTAGACAGACAGTTTATCACTCTTCCTCCTGTACATTAGCAGATAAAAGGCATCACATACTTGAATGAATGTTAAATAAAGAATGCTGGAAATAACTGCATCTCCATTAGCCTATATGCTATGCAGAGACTGCCTTCTTCATGTTGTGAATTGCAGCTGATGTTTTAATATGGCAATTGGCAATTTGACTTATACAACATTCGCAAGTTGTACATTTGACTCATACAATAACCCACCTTCGGGTGATGCTCTAGTTTCTTCATGTTTTATTTTTTTCCCCTCTTGCTTGCGCCGGACTGAAACTGTCTTTTCACCGACATCTCTTCACCTGCACTAGTGGCCGTATCAAAGCCGTGATTGGTCAGATGTCGATTCATTGCAACGGTGTCGGGTTACAGACGTGCTCCCCTTGTCACCTCTCACTCTCGCGTGTCAGCAGGGGGGGCCCGTGGAGAACTGCGCACAGCAGCTGAGGCCCTCTGGGCGGGGCCCCCTGCGCAAGGCGGGGTCCCATGCAGCCTGCGTGATTGGCCTGTAGGGAGGCCCTGCCAGAGAGAGTGAAGACCAACAGCAGCAGCACACCCCTTAAGGCAGGGGTGGGGAACCTTTTTCCTCTCAAGGGCCATTTCAATTTTTTCAACATCCTCCGAGGGCCGTACACATTATTGACCTCTGCTTAAAAATACTAAAATCATAGCCCATTCATTTGGCCTTTCTTTCATGCTGTGCAAATAAAAAGTAACCTCTTAATACAGATATCTTACCATGACTCACGCATGCATGCACATGCACGGTTGTGGCATGACCACCAAAACAGAAAGATATGGACACAAGATGTGTGCAAATGAATTTAGTTTCCTATCCACGTGGACATGATTTAAGTGGGGGGGGACCTAACCTCCTCTAGTGGGGTTCGGGGGGTATGCTCCCCCGGGAAGATTGTGTTTTAAATGTTGAAGTTAAAAGCATCAATCTGGTGCACTTTGAGAGCAACATTAGGAGCTCTATGGATACATCTCTCAACACACATATGAAACAGAACTGTAAGCAGATTTATTTTTCTTTATGGATATTTTACAAATCACTCCTCTTTCTTGTATTGTTGTTTATTAATAACAACTTTTTTTTACTGTCATATAGCATTTTATACCTGTTTACTTTATTCCCTTATTTTTTTTATAACTATAATGATCATATAAAGATGTGCCTTTACCTCACTGGTTGTAGAAAAAGCTTCTTATATTCGTTAGCATAGCTAGCTAACTCCATAGCGTTTGATGAGGCTGCGGCCTCTCTTCACTTCAAACGGCCCAAAATAGTCAATGCCCACATTTGTGAATGGTGGAAGATCAGATTGCAGTCTTTCTTTTGGCAAATCTGCCATCTTTTGTTCACCCAGCTTTCCCCTATATCGTCTACAGACAACACAGGAAGAGAGGATCTTTCTAGCAGCAGCATTTGCTCTGGTGATCCAGTATTGTTGACGAAGTCTGGAAAGTAGGTGATTTCTTCCACAGTGTCCTAACTGTTCATGAGTGTGGCGTAAGATTAGAGTGGCGATCTGTTGGTCCTTAGCAAGAATGACTGGATGTTTTGTGTCTTCAGGCATTGCTCCCTTGCTAAGCCTACCTCCCACTCTCAAGATTCCTTGTTTCAGCAACGGATCAAGTTTATAAATGTGACTGCTTTTCTTCACTGCAGATGTTCCCTTTTTCAAAGCAGTGATTTCATCAGTATACTTGTCCATTTGGCAGTACTGAATGATGACACTTTCTGCCGCGTCAATATCTTCAGGAAATAAGACGTGACCACCCATTGTGGCTCTGAATCTTTTCATGTCCTCTTCCTCTTTGTTCTTTTGTTGAGTTGGGTCAAGTCCACTGCTGGACAGAGAAGCTTGTATTTATTTTCTCTTTTGACTCAACAACTGCAACGTCTTTCTCAGCTGGAGAAACCACGCAACTGAGATCTTAAGCCTTTTCCACGAGGAGAAGTGGGTTATCAGTTGATTTACTGCATTCTGTGGGTCTTCATCGGAGATGTTATTTGTTGCATTTGGTGCATCATTAATGATGACAGTATTAACTGAAACTTCTCCTCTAACCTCTGGGTCATCACTGCTGATGGAAGTTGAATCCAAGATGTTAAGAGGCCATTCCTCTTCACTCTTGGAAAGAAACTCTGGGCCATGGATCCATCTGCTGCAAGTGAGAAGTTATTCAACTTTCACCCCACGAGAGGCCTCATCAGCTGTGTTCCGTTTTGTGTCAACGTACCTCCATTGTGAGATGTCTGTGGCTTCTCTTATAACAGAGACCCTATTGGCAACAAAGGTATGAAAGCGCTTTGTTTCATTCCTGATGTACTTTAACACTGTTGTGCTGTCTGTCCAGAAGATTGAGTTTTCCAGCTCTAGTTGCAACTCTGCTTTCAGGAGTCTGTCAACTCTCGCTGCCAGCACAGCAGCTGTTAGTTCCATCCTTGGGATTGTCACATTCTTTAGAGGAGCAACTTGTGCCTTTCCTAGAATGAAAGTTACATGTATCTTCTCATCATCACTCTGTAGCCTCAAGTATGAAACTCTGCCATAGCCGTTCTCGCTGGCGTCAGAGAAATTATGTAGTTGGGCACTTGTGAGCTGTCCAAATCCTTTGGGTTTAAAACATCTCAGCACACTGAAAGTGCAGAGTCTTCTTAGATCTTCTAGCCACCCCACCGACTGCAACTGGTCGTTTTGAGGAATGTGCTCATCCCAACTGTAGCTCATCTTACAGAGGTTTTGCAGCATTATCTTGACAGGTAAGGTGAAGGGTGCTACAAATCCAATGGGGTCGTAGACCGAGCTCACCACCGACAGGATAGCTCTTCTTGTGAATGGTCTTTCTTGGACTGCCATCTTGAACCTAAAGGTGTCAGTTTCTGCGCACCACTGCAGTCCTAGGGTTCTTTCGACAGTAAGACTGTCTCTGTCGAAATCCAGTTCTTTCACTTCCTTGGCTCTTTTCTCCACATCAATGGCTTCCAACACTGACCTGCTGTTGCTGATCCATTTCAGCAGTTGGAATCCTCCCACATGGCATAGAGCGGTCAGGTCTGTAACCAAAGACATGGCTTCTGCCTCTGAAGACAAGGATTTCAAGCAATCGTCCACATAAAAGTTCTGCTTGATGGTGTCTGTTACATGAACTGGGAAGTCTGCTTTGTGGTCTTCAGCCGTTTTTCTAAGGGCAAAACTGGCACAGCTGGGCGATGATATTGCACCAAACAGATGAACAGTCATTCTGTACTCAGTGAGCGGCTGTGTCAGATCACCTATTGGCCACCATAGGAAGCGAAGAAAGTCTACATCCTGTTTTGCCACTTGGACTTGATGATACATAGCTTTTATGTCAGCCATAACTGCTATAGAGTTTAGGCGAAACCTTGTGAGAACTCCGAGCAAGGAATTTGTCAAGTCAGGTCCCTGGAATAGTTTAGTGTTTAGTGACACACCTTTGTAGCTTGCCACACAGTCAAATACCACTCTCAGGGTTTTCTTTTTAGGATGGTACACCCCATGATGCGGGATGTACCACACCTTTCCTTCTTTTCCTTTCACCTGATGCTCTGGCACACTCTCTGCATAGCCGTTGTTTATGACATCACCAAGAAAGTTGGTGTATTCCTCTTTGAATGTTGGATTTCTCTCCAATTTCCTTTTTAGGCAGAGGACCCTTTGCTCAGCAAGATGGCGGTTGTTGGGCATGACAACATTGTCCTCTTCTCTAAAAGGCAACTTCAAGCAGTAATGTCCATTGTTGAGTTCAGCTGAAGTGTTGGCAATTTGCATGAACTTAAGATCTTCTATGGACATTTCTGGCTTGTCTTCTGCCGATTTCTCATTGAAGTCATGGTTGTACTGCTTCACCAGCAGTTCCTCTATGTGAGCAATGGATATGCGGTTGGCTGTGACTGTGGGGCAGCTACTCCCACTCTCATTGCCTCCTCTCAATGGTCCGTTGACAACCCATCCCAATAGGGTTCTAACAGCGTAAGGTCCTTTACCCCTGCTGTTTATCACTTCCCATGGCTCCATTACTTCTAGAGAGTTAGTTCCAATTAACAGCTGCACATCAGCATCGATAGCAGGAATTTCCACAGAGTCCAAGTATGGCCAAGCATACAAGTCTTCCTGTTGTGGGATGTTATTACGAGTCACAGGCATCTTGCGTTGGGTGTACACATCAATATAGATGTTACCATTGAGTGCAGCTACCTCTAGTCCTGCGATGACGTGACTGTTGACAAAGCTTTCTTTATTCATTGTTTTCATCAGGAATTTAGTGTTCCTTCCTCTCACCTTTAGCTTCCTCATCAGTTGCTCAGAGCAGAAAGTAGATGAGCTGCCGGGATCTAGAAATGCATAGGTCTTTAGAATTGTGCTGCCTTTCTTTGCCTTGATCTTTACAGGCACAATTGACAAGACGCAATCTTGTGCTCCGGCTCCTATATGGCCACATGTCTTGGGAGTAGTGACTTGACTCATCCATGTTGTTTCTTGCTGTGTGTCCTTTGATTTGATTTATTTCCATTCCTTTGCATGGATATGGAGAATACTAGGATGTTTCAGGTTACACAACTTACAAGACAGCCGACTGTGACAATCTTTACTCATGTGTCCAACTGATAGACATCCAAAACAAGCACCTTTCTTTTTTAGGAAATCAATTTTATCCCGATGCTGCTTCTTTTCCATCTTGGGGCACACTTCCAATCTGTGGCCCTCTTCACACAGCAGACAAGGTCCCTTTGTTGACTTATCAGCTAAGTATTTCTCCTTTTGAGTTTCAGAGTTAACAGCTGCCACAGATGTAGCGAAACTGCTTATTTTCTCCTTTATGCGTCCCTGTGACACTTTATTTCCAACTTTGAATTTTGAGAATGAGACAACTGTGTCTTGAATGTCTCCATACATTGGGTCAGATGCAATAGACACTTGTCTCTCAATAAAATTGACCAAGTCACTGAAACCTGCTTGACGATGGCGTCTCTCCTGATGTTCAAAAGCAATGTTTCTCCATTTTTCCCTCAGTTTGTATGGTAACTTCATGATTATAGCACGTATGTTTGATGGCATATTCATTTCTGACATGTAGCTTATGTCCTCCATAGCGTTACAGCAGACGCGTAGGAATAGTGAAAATGCTTGTAAGGCTTTGATGTCCTCTGACTTCAGTGGTGCCCATCCAAGTGCTTTTTCCATATATGTAATGGCTATTTTTTGCTAATTTCCAAAGCGTTCTTCTAAAAGCATTCTTGCTCTTTGATACCCCCTGTCAGATGGCATGTGTTGACAGCTCTTGACCAGCTCTCTAGGTTGCCCTCGAGTGTACTGCTCCAGGTAGTATAAGCAGTCTACACTGCTAGCAGCTTTTCCTTCCACTCCATTTTCAAAAGCTCTGACAAATAAGTTGTACTCAAGAGGCTTTCCATCAAACACTGGTATGTCCCTTGGGGGTAATGATAATGAAGACTGCTGTTGCACTAGTAATGCTGTGATGTCGTTTTGCTTTTGCATGATGGTGAAAATATTGCCTTGGTCCGGTTCCTCACTGTTTTGGTTTGATTGCTGTGATGGCTGTGCAGTTGGATATGACTGACGAGATCTTTGAGGCATTCTGCCTTGGTCCTCATCGACTTGGATACATTGCTGTTGTGTATATGCACTGGGATATGACTGCAAAGACCTTCGAGGCATGCTTGGGATGTGATTTGAAGCATACGTTTTTGATCTGGTTCCTTGTGAAATGGTTTCTTTGCGCCGTGCCCCTGTTCCACTTGGCATTGTAGCTGCAGTATTGAACTGGTTGTATGGATCCTGTAGCTGCTGAGGCTGTAATGGCATTGCAGCTTTAGCAGCTCCTGTTGGTGGATTGTACTGGTTGTATGGATTTTGATGTGATTGAGTGGGTTTTGTAGTTTTACTGCCTCCTGTTGGTGGATGATTGTATTGACAATTTGTCTCCAATAATTGTGCTTTCATTGACATAGCCGTTTTACTGCCTTCTGTTGGTGGATGATTGACGGTACAACCTGAAGTTTGTGGAACAAATGGCACAGCAGAGGGTTTGAGAGCAGACTTGTGTTTTGACACATATGAATTTGTTCCATTTGTGACTCCTATGTCAGACCCTCTGTTTCTGAGTACTGTGACTTTTGCTGTCTGCGCAGCAATCTGACTTTGCACTTCAAGCAAATCCCTTTTCTTCCTAATTTGAGCCTCTTGAGCTTCCAGCTCATGCTTTTCCTTGAGAGCAGCCTCCAAAGCCAGGAGCGCTGCCCTTTCAGCCTCTGCCTTGATACGTGCAGAGCACGTTGTTGACCTTGAGGACCTTGAATGGCCAGAGCTTCCACCTGACACATTTGTTTTGTCACCAATGTTAGAAATACTGTCATTTGGCCCAATATTATCCAGCTCCTCATTTGCATGCAACACATCATTTTCATTTGAGCCACTGTTATCCACAACCTCATTTGCATTATTTGTCACATCATCGATTTAATCATCCACAACCTGTATGCATTTCTCCCTGTTTGCATGGACCCATTTTTCCATTTTGTGTATTACTCCTTTAACATTGTGCATTTGATTTTGAAACCATTCCGTTTGTTTAAACATTTCATCCTCAGGCAACAAAGGTTTTAATGACTCATGCAACCTTGTAGTTTCCCCAGACAGTTTCCACAACATTTCATGTTTGATTTGCATGTCAGAAACATTTCCATCTGAAATCATCATTTGTTCCAATTCCTTTGCCATTTTACACAATTGCTTTATCCCAGAATTCCTGTCCGTTTGCATAGATAATATCTTTGCTTCCGCTGCTTTATATGTGAGTTTAGCTGTCCTTTTACCAAGCCCATCCTCCTTTTCAGTTTGATTGACAGCAGCGTTCATTTCTGCGTTCATTTCCTGATTTTCCTCGTTACTCATGGCCATTATTTAGCAATCCACGGAGGCTTTGCTTAGAATTACTTTATGGGATTTTCCTGTATCCCGTTGCGTGAAGGCCACTCTCCTCCGCAACCTTTTATTCATTCATAAATACTCCTACCGTGACTTTGATGTTTGGTCCGTCCCCGTTCCTCTTGCGGGTGCGTAACATGGATTTAAGTCGGGAAAAGTCAATGAATCGCTGTCCTCCTCTGTCCATCCGTCTTTGGAAGCAAGTTTTTCAACAAATGTAAAGGCAACCGAACAACAAATATTTGCCTTTGAGGGATATGGTGTGAAGCTTTGGTGTTTGGTGACGCGTGGTGTTGACAGCAAATCAGGTCTTCTCTTTGAGTGCATTTAAGATGTTTATTTGGATTGCAGGATGATGACAGCAAAACAAGTGCCGGGTGTTTAACTGATAACTAAACAACTAACTGTGATAAAGAAATAAACTGAAATTAACTCAAAACAAACAGAAAATAAGCGAAAACATGCACGATTGAAAAACTGTGTGGCTTCCCTCTGGTGATTCCCAATCCCTAATGCTGTGCACCTGTGTCCTCCCCAAATAGTAGGCTGTACCCTGAAATTGGCTGTGTCCCCACCTATGCCCAGGTCAATTCAGTAGTATCACAGCACCTTCATATACAAATATTAAAATACATCAAATTGGCTGCAACAGGCAGTGATCACTATCCAATAGTGACCAAGGTTGGGATAGAGACACAACAATCTGGGGCAGTTAGAACACTAAGATGGAAGCTCGATAAAGCAGACTGGGATGCATTCCAAAAAAATAGCCAACATAGATTCGCAGAACTAACAGGAGAAGACACACTAGAGGTGGAGGAATATGATAAACAGTTAGTTACAGTCATTATACAGATAGCAGAAGAAACTATTCCAAAGAGTACTGGAGGTAAACGGAAAAAGAGTGTGCCATGGTGGGATGATAACTGTAGTAAAGCAATTAAGATCAGAAACAGAGCATTTAGACAGCTGAAAGCCCACCACACACTAGACTCTTTGATTCAATACAAGAGAGCACAGGCAACAGTGCGGAAAACGATCAAGTCAGCAAAGCGTTTATACTGGAGACAATACTGTAACAAAATTGGAAGAGAAACTCAGTTTGCAGATGTTTGGGGAATGATAAGGAAAATGAACGGCATTAAAAAGAACTTTCATTTACCAGTACTGACTAGTAATAACATAAAGCGATCAGTAATGTAGAAAAAGCTGAACTCCTTGCAAGGACATTTGTTTGATCCATAGTTCAGAGAACTTATCAAAAGCTTATTAAAAGCCAAACAGTCTAGAGCAGCGGTTCCCAACCTTTTTCAACTCAGGGCCCACTTAAGAATCAAACTTTTTTTCGCGGCCCACATTAAACCATAAACAATATGGAGGCTAAATAACGTTCTGATTGGTCAATTCTGAACATGTGACACATTGTAAATCCAGTAGAACAGACCGCTGTCAAGGACTGTAATGACCTTGAGGGTCAAGGAGGATCCAGAAAGAGAAAGGAAAAGAGGTTAAAATAAAAATAAATCTTAATAATGAAAATGTTTCCACACCAATCATAATGTTTTGCAAATTATTTGGCGGCAAATATTTAATTTACATTTACACCCTTTAATATTTTATTTGAAGACCGCACACAGTTAATAAATACAACTATTCTCATGGCTAAAATACATATTTTTAAAAGTCAACCAAGGAGTAATCTTAATTTAAGGTGTTTGAAGAGTAGATTAAAAATACAATTTATTTTCAAAAAAATGATTGCCACAAAAAATCAAAGGATTGCTCAACACGCCATGAAATGGGAAATAATGAGCTCCAACGAAGAGTGGGATTAAAGGAACAATTCATATTTTTGCCATGTTGTGTTTTTTGGTTGTCAAACTATTTCTGTTTGGGAAATGTTGAAGTGATCCTATACTGACTGTATCTCTATTTCTTCTGTTTTTGTTTTGTTGTTGTCTGAGATGGGAATGTCATCTCCTATATGTTAGTTATGTCCAGGGGTGCACATAAACTTGTTTGCCCTGGTTCTCAAAGGAGCACCTGGAGATGTTGCTTGGTGCTCATCCTTAAAATGAAATAAACTGTAACTTTTGAGGGGCTCTTTATTTGCCAGACACACGGCATTGAACACACATGCAGAGGTGAACACAGAACACACATGCAGAGGTGAACACAGAACACACATGCAGAGGTGAACACAGAACACACAGAGGTGAACACAGAACACACATGCAGAGGTGAACACAAGACAACATTAGCACGACCAGTAATCCTACAAGCTGTCATCACTACCCTCCTGACTGTTCTCCTCACTGTCTTCCTCTCTGTCAGACATGGTAGCTGATGATGTAGGCCTACTTCTTTCTCTCTGGTTGAGTCTGTGATTAGCTGCTTGCATCCACAAGTCAACAGCTGGGTTTGGGTCGAAAGTCTCTGTTGTCATCTTAGAAAAGTGGATGTAATCAAATAAATATGTGAACATAACCAATACCCTACCATAGCCAATAACAAATTAATGTAACTTATTTTATTTATGTTGTTCATTCATATCTTATTTTACCTTAACATTTATTTATGCATTTTTTTTTATCTCTCCAGTTTTAAAGGATATTTTTGGTTACTAACCTATAGTATACATTGGAATGATTTCAAACCTGTTTATCCCAATAATTATAAAGGAGTGCCTTGGAAATATGTGTTTACATAAATTGTGACCAAACTGTTTGAACTTAGACTAAAGTGAACTATCTAAACACTCAGAGTCCTTTACCTCACTGAGCTGTAGTTATCAGCCTCTCAGTCTGACTGGAGAGGACTCTCCCTCCACATTATTGTAGAAACATCTTCTTCTTCTTCCGTTAGAGCAGCTAGCACCAGATGCTAATAACAACAGCGCCGGTACCGGGCGGTGCGCCCTTCTCTCTCCCTCGCTCACTCGCATTTTGGCTGTGAGCTGCGGGCGCGAGATAAGCCAACATCCCCCATTTTCATCACTTACAGCGCCCATCGTACAGGGCAAATGAAACGTGTAACCGGGGTGAAAAGGGTGTTACATTTACTTAATTATGAATATTGTTACATCAAGGCCGAAAATTAAGATGAGCACCTACGGTCAAAAATGTTTTTTTCCCTCCCAGAGCTGCCAGCGCAGCGCCTCCACAGATCTGGCGCCCTAGGCGAACATCTATTACCAGGGGTGCACATGACTTTTTTGCCCTGGTTCTCAAAGGAGCACCTGGAGATGTTGCTTGGTGCTCATCCTTAAAATGAAATAAACCGTAACTTTTGAGGGGGCTTTATTTGCCAGACACACGGCACTGAACACACATGCAGAGGTGAACACAGAACACACATGCAGAGGTGAACACAAGACAACATTAGCATGACCAGTAATCCTACAAGCATCACTACCCTCCTGACTGTTCTCCTCACTGTCTTCCTCTCTGTCAGACATGGTAGCTGATGATGTAGGCCTACTTCTTTCTCTCTGGTTGAGTCTGCGATTAGCTGCTTGCATCCACAAGTCAACAGCTGGGTTTGGGTCGAAAGTCTCTGTTGTCATCTTAGAAAAGTGGATGTAATCAAATAAGTATGTGAAAATAACCAACCATAGCCAATAACAAATGAATGTAACTTATTTTATTTATGTTGTTCATTCATATCTTATTTTACCTTAACATTTATTTATTTATGCATTTTTTTTATCTTTCCAGTTTTAAAGGATATGTTTGGTTACTGTCCTATAGTATACATTGGAATGATTTCAAACCTGTTTATCCCAATAATTATAAAGGAGTGCCTTGGAAATATGTGTTTACATAAATTGTGACCAAACTGTTTGAACTTAGACTAAAGTGAACTATCTAAACACTCAAGAGTCCTTTACCTCACTGAGCTGTAGTAACAGCCTCTCAGTCTGACTGGAGAGGACTCTCCCTCCACATCATTGTAGAAACATCTTCTTCTTATATCCCTTAAAGCAGCTAGCACCAGATTCTAATAACAACAGCGCCGGTACCGGGCGGTGCGCCCTTCTCTCTCCCTCGCCCACTCGCATTTTGTCTGTGAGCTGCGGGCACCAGATAAGCCAGCATCCCCCATTTTCATCACTTACAGCGCCCATCATACAGGGCAAATGAAACGTGTAACCGGGGTGAAAAGGGTGTTACATTTACTTAATTATGAATATTGTTACATCAAGGCTGAAAATTAGGATTAGCACCAAAGGTCAAAAATGTTTTTTTTTCCTCCCAGAGCTGCCAGCGCAGCGCCTCCCCAGATCTGGCGCCCTAGGCGAACATCTATTACGCCAGTGCTACGGGCCGGCCCTGAGTTCATATCATAGGTTCATATGCAACTCGCAAATATATTTATCTCTCTCTCTCTTCTCTCTTTTCTCTTTTCTATTCTCCCTTCCCTCTCTTCTCTCTCTCTCTCAATGTTGGTACGCAAATGCGCCTTTTTTCAAATGACACGGTGCTCTTTTTTTGGCGGAGGTGCGCATGCGCACCAGTTATGTGCAGCCCTGGTTATGTCCTTGTTTGTGTCTTTAGCCTGTAAAAAAAATGCCTTCGCGGACCACTAGGGGGTTCCCAACCACAGGCGGCCATACTGTAAAATGACTTGACAGCCTATTGCTGTAAAAGAGAAATACATTATATCTTTCCTTTGTTTAAATTTACAGAAAAAGTATTGGCATCACAGACCCCAGAAGTGTATTGTAATGTTACAGTATCCATACTGTTGAACAATTGTTAAAACTAATTAGCAGTTCAGAATATCTAAAAGGTTTATCTTAAATTGAATTCAAATATCATTCTAGCATTTTTGTGATGTTGGCTACATCTGCTTTAAAATAGTCTTCATAATGAAAATGGTGCAAATGAGAAATAAACATTGATTTATATCCATCAAAAAACATTTTATTTAAAAAGGACAGTGTCAACATAAATAATGCTTTTACAAAATACAAAAATGTTGGACAATCCAGAGAAACATAGCAAAATAAAATCTGATAATAGCCTGGGAGACCTTGCATTAAACAATGCGTCTTTTTTTTCGTCCTTATCTTTCTTACAGTGCAGACGCTTTTCTGCTTGCTCTTGCCTCTGCTTACTTTTTATGCTGATTTTTCTATTCTTATTCTCTGAAAACTTCGAGCAGCGGCTCCTGGACATTAACTTATCACTGGGACAGTTCATCTTCGTAAATAGACGGAGGGTTTCAGCCATATTTCAACATTTTTACGACGACGTCAGTCTTACAATAGCGTGGCCTAGCAACAGCTAAAGCCTGGTAGGCTACTGCTATTTAGCTTAAGCTAGTTGGTAGCAAAATGCCTCCGTTCTCTACAGATGACTTCCAGAAACTTATACAGAAGATGGCTGTGTTGGAAATGAAAATGCAACGGTTGGAAGTTAACGTGGAAGTGAATGGACTATGTCGTGGGAATGACACGACTTTACCAGTGTTGCAAAGTAATGGAGAAGGGTATGCTGACTCACAGCTAGTTAGCAGCTACAAGGATTCCAAGGAACAGGAGGGCTGTGTACCGGGTAATAAATCTACAAGTGGTAGTCCTCCCTGGAACTCTCTGGGTGCAAAGCCTAAGAGTAAATCACTTCCATGGGATTTGGGAGGACGGATAACAGGCAGAGCCCAGAGCTCCGAAATCTGTGATGCGACCGGCTGGCCTGCATTGTTATCACCCAGGAAGAGCGCCTCTTCAACCCCTATTCATACTAGGAAACAGCAGTGGACAGCTGCTAAAGGGAGAATTACAAACAATCCTCCTAAACCACCAAGTGTGCCAATCCAGAACAGATACGCTCCGCTGACCGAGAACCGGAGATCTGATGACCTGGATAACCTGTCCTCTTCACGCAGCAGGGTAAGGACCAATAGCTACTCCAAAAGTAAAAGGCTAGAGGGAAAGCTAACGACTGGGCCTGAAACTCTGATTGTGGGTGACTCTGCTGTAAGAGATGTAAAAGGTCTGTGTAATAAGAACAACACCAAAGTACTCTGTTTTCCCAAGGATGTGGTCTCTGACTTCGCTGAGAAGATCCTGCATATTGGGGCTGAACATCCGATTGTGAAGAATGTGGTACTGCACATTGGAACAAATGATGTTGTGAAACAACAGTCAGAAGTGCTGAAAGAAGACTTTAAATGTTTGTTGGAAACTGCCAGCTCTCTAAATGCAGAGGTGTTCATCAGTGGCCCTCTACCGCCAGTCAGAAGAGGAGTGGAGAGATTCAGCAGATTGTTTGCACTGAACACCTGGCTTTCAACGACCTGTACTGACCATTCTGTTCATTTTATTGACAATTTTAACTTTTTCTGGGATTGCAGACATCTTTTTAAGGCAAATGGAGTTTGCCTGAACAAGTCAGGAGTGAAATTGTTTATCTCTAACATATTCAACTGCCTGCGTCATCAATCTGTTCCCTCTGCCAAGGACAAGCGGCAAGAGGAATCAAAACACGAGAAAGACACAACACATCACGCAGAAAACCCTGAAGAATTATCACTGCACCCGCCTGAGGAATGTTCTGATTATGGGAGACATATGAGACACATGGAGGAGTCTCCACTGCCCCCCCCCCCTGTCAACGCCTTTGAGGATACTCCGTTCACCCTTTCACCCTCGCCCACCCTCCTGGAGATCGATGAACACACAAAGGAGATACAGAGGGTTGGCACCGATTCCTTCCTGGAGTTCAAAGACCAAACAAAGGCGATACGCAGGGCTGGCACCATGTCCTTTACCCCCGCTCCTCAACGACGCCCACCAAAATCACCGCGGAGACACGCACCATCTCCCCCGTCCTCATCACCGCGCCTACGTCAACCACCTCCCCCCCTGGCAGCATGTCCTCTACCCCCGCACCATCTAGCCCGTCTCCATCACCGTGCCTACGTCGACCACCTCCCCTCCCTTCGAGGGGGCTTCTGCAGTCTCTGAAGCCTGATAAGGATGTGTGTGTACAAAACACAACAAACTCTTACTGATATGTGATGGGTCCAGGCTCAAGGGCGTATGGCACTCTCAACTCTTTCCAGGACATGTCGGGGCCCTGCCTGCCAGTAGCTTTGCCGATATCTGTGTTGATAGGTAATAGATTAAGAGCGGTGAATCATAGAAACAGGAAGCGCTCAAACGTTTGTGTGAGTGTATCTAATTTAGCAGTGATTCCATGTCAGCCACAGCTTGTTACAAAAAACATGACTGATAGTGTGTTTAACAAACTTAAACTAGCTTTATTAAATGTCAGGTCTTTGGCAGGAAAAACATTTTTAATCAATGATTTAATCACTGAGCACAATCTCGATTTTATGTTTTTAACAGAAACTTGGATTGAACAAAATAACAGTGCAGCTGTTCTTATCGAATCAACCCCTCCCAACTTTAGTTTTATGAGTCAGGAAAGAATGCATAAGAAAGGGGGTGGAGTTGCTATTCTGTTCAATGATTCCCTTCAATGCAGGAAGACATCGTATGGAAACTTTGATTCTTTTGAATATGTGGCCCTTCGGCTGAAATGCTCCTCTCGAGCTCTGTTCCTAAATATCTATAGACTACCCAAATACTGTGCAAGCTTTTTTGATGACTTTACTGAACTGCTGTCTATAGTGTGTATTGACTTTGACCGTCTAGTCATTGTTGGTGATTTTAACATCCATGTTGACAACCCCCAGGACAGAGGGGCTAAAGAACTGTTTTGTGTTCTTGATAGCTATGGACTGACTCAGCATGTGACGGAGCCCACGCACAATAAGGGGCACACTCTGGACTTAATTATCTCAAAGGGTCTGAATATCTCTAAGGTTGTGGTGACTGATGTTGCACTCTCTGACCATTCCTGTGTTTTCTTTGAGAGCTCTATTTCTGTTCACAAAAATGTTCAAAAAGAGGTAACCACAAAGCGATATTTAACTGAAAATACTAGGGAAATGTTTACTCAGAATTTCTCTTCCACACTTGCCCCTGCCAACATCTCAGTAAATGAGCTAGTAGATCATTTTAATTCAAAAATTAAAAATGTTATAGATGCCATTGCTCCAACTAAGGTAAAGGAAGTGTCTGGCAAGAAAATATCTCCATGGAGAAAGGCCATGACCGTGAAAACAGAAAAAAGAGAATGTCGAAAAGCTGAACGCAGGTGGCGAAAAACAAATCTCCAGGTTCACTTTGAAATCTATAAAGAGAGACTTGGCCTTTATAATTTGGAATTGAAAAACGCACGACAATCGTTCTTCTCTGACATCATTACCAAAAACAAAAACAACGCACGTGCCTTGTTTGCTACCGTCGACAGACTAACTAACCCCCCAGTGTCAGTAGCCTCTGAATTTCTATCCACCAGGGCGTGCAATGATTTTGCCTCCTTTTTCACTGACAAAATTCAGAAAATCAGACAAGCAGTCAGTGCCTCTACATCAGGAACAGCAAATGTGTTGTCCCTATCTCCACTTAACATCAATTCAGACATCATGACACAATTCCATCAGATTAATGATAAAAACCTAGAGGACATTATTCAACTTCTGAAATCCTCCTCTTGCTGCCTTGATATTATTCCAACAGGATTTTTAAAAGATGTTTTGCCTTGCATGGCCTCAGATCTACTTCATATAGTAAACAAATCTCTTCACTCAGGTATTTTTCCACAGGCCCTGAAAACTGCAGTCATTAAACCGCTCTTAAAAAAGAATAATCTAGATGCTTCAGTAATGAACAATTACAGGCCCATATCAAACCTCCCATTTCTAGGTAAAATCATTGAAAAAGTTGTTTTTCAACAGTTGAGTAATTTCTTGCATTTAAATGACTGTTTTGATGTGTTCCAGTCAGGCTTTCGTCCAAACCACAGCACTGAGACTGCTCTTGTAAAGGTCTTTAATGACATCCACTTAAACACAGACAGTGGCAGAACTTCAGTGTTAGTATTATTAGATCTCAGTGCTGCGTTTGACACTGTTGACCACAGCATATTACTAGACCGACTGGAAAACTGGGTGGGACTTTCGGAAACAGTTCTGAATTGGTTTGAATCCTACTTAAAGGACAGAAACAACTTTGTTTCTATAGGTAAATACACATCTGAGTCGACAAATATGACATGTGGGGTTCCTCAAGGCTCCATCTTGGGGCCTCTTCTCTTTAACATCTACATGCTACCACTGGCTCAGATAATGAAGAACAACAAAATAAGTTACCATAGCTATGTAGATGACACACAAATTTACGTAACAATTTCACCAGGAGACTATGCTCCAATTCAAACACTGAGTAAGTGCATTGAACAAATCAATGACTGGATGTGTCAGAACTGTCTCCAATTAAACAAAGATAAAACTGAGGTAATGGTTTTTGGAGCCAAGGCAGAACGTATAAAAGTTAGCGCTGAGCTTCAGTGTGCAATGTTCAAAACAACAGATAAAGCCAGAAATCTAGGTGTAGTCATGGACTCTGACCTGAGTTTCAACAGTCACATTAAAACTGTTACTAAATCAGCCTACTATCACCTAAAGAATATATCTAGGATTAAAAGACTAATGTCACAGCAGGATTTGGAAAAACTTGTCCATGCTTTTATCTTCAGTAGACTCGACTACTGCAATGGTGTCTTCACAGGTCTCACTAAAAAATCTATTAGGAAGCTGCAGCTGATTCAGAACGCTGCTGCTCGAGTCCTCACTAACACTAAGAAAGTGGATCTCATCACTCCAGTTCTGAAGTCTTTACACTGGCTTCCTGTGTGTCAAAGAATAGATTTCAAAATACTGCTGCTGGTTTATAAAGCACTGAATGGTTTAGGCCCAAAATACATTTCTGACCTCCTGCTAAATTATGAACCATCCAGATCTCTCAGGTCTTCAGGGACTGGTCAGCTTTCTGTCCCCAGAGTCAGAACTAAACATGGTAAAGCAGCGTTCAGTTATTATGCTCCAAATATCTGGAACAAACTCCCAGAAACCTGCAGGTCCGCTGCAACTCTTACTACTTTTAAATCCAGGCTGAAGACTTTTCTTTTTGTCGCTGCTTTTAATTGAACTATTCATATCTTAGACTGCACTGTAACTTTTATCCATGTACTTTTTTCTTTTAATGTTTAATTGACAGCACTGTAACTTTTATCCATGTATTTTTTCTTTTAATGTTTATTTTATTAGCTTTTCTTTTTAATGACTGATTTTAAATGCCATTTTCTTAATCTCTTTCATTTTTTGTAAAGCACTTTGAATTGCCTTGTGTTGAAAAGTGCTATATAAATAAACTTGCCTTGCCTTGCCTTGCCTTAATACTCAATATAAAATAATATGAACAAATAATAAATGATACAAAGAATTCTGTGACGTAAACCACTTAAAAGACATTTCTCTGAATTTGCTGCTGAAATGTTTAACTTATGAACCTTACACGAACATCTTGAAATATAAAATCTTACTTTAAACTTGTACTTTCCTTCATTGCTTTTGTTTTGTGCTGATTGTCTTTTTGTGTTGATTGAGTTCAAGCTAAATGAAATCCCACTCAAAGTCCATTAGTTTCTTTATTAAGACGGACACATGTGTGTTTACCGTGGCAGACTTCTTCTGGACAATCCGTCCAGACTTCTTGGAGACGACCTTACCCTGGGCTGCCTTCGTGCCTCTCTCCGGATTGATACCGATGAAGCGCCTGAAATCAGAATAGTCTTAGATAAGAGAATGAATAGAAAACTATAAGGAACACATTGTAGTCTAAAAAGGGTAATTTGGGTATTTCAGGTTTAAAGAGATTACCAAGTTTGGAACATTAATTTGTATCGATTTTGGTCATTTATAATTGTTTGGGGAAATTGCCAGTTTAATAGTATGCAATTTGCATATTGACATTCACGCCTCATCCGAGCTTATAGGCATATTATAAGAGAGTCAGCTCTACTACAATGTATTGAAACTAGGGATGCACGATATTGTTTTTTTGAAACCGATACCGATAATTCCTGCTTCTCAAGACCGATACCGATAACCGATAATAATATAAATATATATATATTAAATGTACCTGTAGTTTTTGCACACCTGGTTAAATGATGAACTAGCCGACTGAATCCTTTATCTTCGATGAGGGAGAAGGGCTGGTCGTCAAGCGCCATCATTTCTATGATGAAGTTAGAGATCGTTTTAGCCCTGTGGTCGTCTCTGGCAAACTTCTTGCCTTTTTCAAAAGCCTCGTCGATAGGTAAAAGCCCCGGTGCCTTTGCAGCTGGCTTTGGATTCGCTGCTAGTTTAGCAGCGCAGGCGTCTTCGTACGCTTTTAACACACCATCGTAGCGATGGCGATGTTTCAGGTGACTAATCAGGTTGGAAGTATTATAGCTCGTTGCCTTTTTCCCTCCTCGTGGAACTTCTGCATTGCATTTGTTACAAATAGCAAGCGAACTATCTAACTCTGAAACTTTGAAATAGTCCCATACTACCGACGACATGTTTGTTTACTGTCCTGGCTTCACGGCCGCACACCATTTACGTCACAGCCAGGCATGAGTTAGGGAGCGCTGGATTTGTGAAGAACTCCCCTCTTCCTAAACCACTAATACCACAGTACTGGCAAAACGGGAGGAGCCGAGTGAAAAACAAGCGCCCCTCATCCCAATCCACCCACACCGCAGTATTTGTTTCTTTTTTTTTACCCAAAAAATATATTGTATATTATCGGGGCTATTAATACTTTTATCGGGTTTATCGGGATGACGTCATAATTCCTAATATCGGACCGATAATTATCGGGCCGATAATTATCGTGCATCCCTAATTGAAACAAATAAATAGTTTTCAAGATAGAAAGATTGGACACGAGCATTAAACAGCAATGTTTTTTTGTGCTGTTGCTTCAAATGTTTTTGTTACCTGACCACAATTTACCTACTGGCAAACAGATTTCTCATCATGGGAATGCCTGCCTGAGTAAATGTCTGTGTCATTACTGATAAGTAACTTTTACCTTTGATGGTTAAAAAAAGAAAACAAACAAACTATCCCTGTGCAAGGTTCAGTTTGTGGTTATTTAGGTTTCAAGATATGCAATTATCCAAAAGAAAAATCAAAAAATTATAATGATGACATGTTTTACCTCTGAATGAATTCTAGAGTACAGGAGGCCTCTTCCTGGTACTGCAGGTTGAGCATGTAGAAGATCGCAAACAAGGCTGCAAGTCCCGTCAAAAACGTTGGTGTGATGCCCTCAAACATCACACGGCCCTCAAGGGAGATCACCCATCTTTCAATAGTGACTTGTCCTGTTCCACCTGAAACTTAATGTCAGAGCAAAAATCTTAATTCATCTCACCTTATCCAAGCATTATGTACAATAATAGAGCAATGGCTTGTATGACATGTTTCCTATTAAATACATACCAAGCAGTATCAGGCGAGGACTTGCAGGTAGCGTGAGGGTTGTCTCAACATCAGCTGCAGTGAAAAATGGCTGTAGGCAGGGTATATGCAGGAATCCTGAAGTCAAATGTAATACCTTTTAAGACCTTTTTTAAGACCCTTTCCATACATTTTAAGACCTCATCGCAACTTCGAGTTCTAACCGGTTACATTGGCGACACACTTTACCTCACATTTACTATATTGATTGTAAGATAGCACAACTAAACAGAGTGCAGACAGACTACTGAAGCCTCCTCTCCACATGAACTTCAACCTCTCTGTGAAGGTCAGGTTTAATGCAGTTTGCTGCTTTGTAGCTTCTGTACTCTGTGCTCTTTCATTCCAGTAAAACTCCTCAGAAACCATTAGAAACCAGTATTTGGGTCGACTTCCGGTTTACACATGAGGCGATAAGCAGCTAAGAAGAGGAGCTCCCGGCCAAACAAGTTCAAAAAGGAAGAAAACCCAGATAAATGTGATTCGAAGTTGGAAGAATAGGTCATGAGCAAATTAGTAAATAAGAAAGGAACGGAGAAAAATACGAAAGCCGAAAAACAGCTGGGAGAGATGCAGGTCCAGACGAAACACAGTCAGCCGCTAACGGCTAACGCTAAAGCTAGCAACGACGAACAACCTAGCTGGGTGTCGGCGCTGCAGACTAGCTTAGATGCCATGCGGGATAAACTCGAGAAAGCCCAGCACAACATGGATGCTAAACTGGATCAAATTGGCAGCCGGATGGAAGAAAATCTAAGAGGAGTACGTGAAGAAATGGGACAACTGAGAGAATATATGGACAAACACGGAGAAGATATGAAGCAAGGGCTTGATAGCTTCAGAGGGGAAACAAATAGAAACTTCGAGACCGCTGAGGCGGAGTTGCGGGCCCAAAAGAAGGATATGGAGATCCTAGAAGAGCGTACGGCTGGGGTCGAGGAGTGGAGTACCGACGTCCAGGACATTATTACGGCCTCTCTTGAACAACAAACCAAGCTCCAAGATAAGCTGTCCGACATAGAAGGGAGGTCGAGAATAAATAATATACGAATCTGGGGGTTAAAGGAGGGAATAGAGGGAGACTCGGTCTCCGAGTACGTCGACAGGTTAATTCACAAGGAGCTGGGAATGTCGGAGGATATTAAGTTGGAGATTCAAACGGCGCACAGGGCACCTGCCCCAAAACCACAACCAGACAAACCCCCAAGAGCCATTATTGTCAACTTCTTGAGGTCCGAGGTCAAGGAGAACGTCATTAAGACGGCCTGGCGAACGGCGATGGAAGTGAAGGGACGGAGAGTGACATTCGACCACGATTATTCTTCTGAGGTGGCGGTTAAACGTCGGACAATATGCGAGGCTCAAGAGAATTCTCAAAGATAAGGGGATTCGTTTTCAATCTCCAATGGACACACTGAGGGTTTACTGGAACGAAGGAACGATAGTGTATAAGAGTGCTCAGGACGCGGCGAGGGCGATGCGGCAGAGAGGCTGGCAGGTGCCGGACCCGGGAGTAGAGAGACCTACGCTGCTGCAGAGACTGGAGGCAGCGCGCAAGTGGACCAGACTTCGGAGACGAGAGCGGGGAGACAACAACGAGATGGGAGTGAGGGAAGACCGGCACCGTATCGAGGGTGTTGATGAGTAGTCTATGAGGGAACAGGATACGGCGTTGAAAAGACAGAAGGATGAGAGGTGACGGGCCACGGCGATCAGAAAAAGACAGAGCACAGACACAAACAGATTTAACCAAATTACTTATAAATGCTATAGCCTTTTATTTTGTGCCCCGAAAATACCTTTGAAATACTGCAGTGGGTGAGTAAGAAAGATTGTTATTTGTTTTTATAAAAGGAACCTGTATGGACATGTATGCAGGCTGGGGAATTATTTATCTATAACATTTTACGATTTGATTCGGACTAATTTAAAGAAGTGCTAATTCACTAGAAACATAGAATCACCTCCATCGCCAATACAGAGACCAGGGGTTTAAAGACTATATGAAAAATGTTCACAAAGTTCCGGCCGGGAGCTCCGGAGTTTAAACCACACGCTGGACAATTATAGTGAGCTTGGGAGATCAGCCACAGGAGAGATCTCCGCCACTAGGGGGGTCCCTCTCACTAGGAGAGGCCTTACCTTCCACCCACCAGCGGGGGAAAGGGGGATATTTTTGAAACCCCCGAAAACCTTGGAAGACCAAGTTCTGATGTTTAATTTGTATTTGTTGAGCTTAGCGGTTGCTGCTACTATATATATTGTGTTTTGTGACATGGAGGGAACGAAAAGATGCTTTGAAGGGAAATATAATGCAACGTAGGGGAATGAAAATGGTGTCGTTAAATGTCAATGGTTTGAACAATCCGATTAAAAGGGGGAAAGTATTAACCAAATTTAGAAAGGAGGAGATGCAGGTTATCTTATTGCAAGAAACTCACCTATCAGTACAAGAACATGAAAAACTGAAAAGGTATGGATATAACAACACATTTTATAGTTCATTTAAGCAAGGTAGGAGAGGGGTGGCTACACTAATTGGGAACTCAGTAAAATTTGAAATAAACAAAGAAATATATGACAGAGAGGGGAGGTATGTGGTGATCAAGGGGAAAATGGAAGGACAAATGGTTACACTAATTAATGTTTATCATAGCTGTGGAAATGGAAGGAATCCTGATTTGCGGGGGGGACTTCAATGTGGTACTAAACTATGATTTAGATACAAGTACAAGGAAGGCTAGGACGCATATTGTCAGATACATGAACATACAACTGAAGGAACTAGGAATCACAGATATATGGAGAGATATACACACACTAGATAGACTACACACACTACTCACACCCACACTCAGTCTATTCTAGGATAGATTACTTTTTTTATATCAAAGGGAGATAAATATAGGGTAGAAGACTGTAGAATAGGTGTTACAGACCTGTCTGACCATAGTGCAATATATCTAACATTGAATCTAAATGGTAGGAGGAAGAACACCGTCTGGAGATTGAATGTGGGTCTATTAAACAATAAGGGGTTAGTGGAAGAAATAAAGAGAGAGATAATCAGATATAAGGAGGAAAATGATAACGGGGAAGTAGACCCAACTATTCTGTGGGATGCACTAAAGGCAGTATTAAGGGGGAAACTAATAGCACAAACGGCACACCTTAAGAGAACCAGACTGGAACTCTATCAAAATTGAACTGGGCAACTAAAAGAATTAGAGAGGCAACATAAAAATACAAATGACCCAGAGACACTTAGGAAGGTTAAGGACATTAGAGGGAAGATAGAAAATATATTATTAATAGAGGTGGAGAAGAAAGCTAGGTTTGTAAAGCAGGCATATTATGAAGGGGGGCCCAAAGCAAATAGATTATTGGCTAGAAAGATAAGGGCACAACAAACATTAAACACTATACATAAGATTAGGAATCCTAAAACCAATGAGTTACTAAGAGAGCCGGAGGACATAGAGAGAGCATTTGAGGATTATTATAGGACACTATACGCACAACCAACTGCAGCAGAGGAAGAGAGTATGAAGGCATTTTTAGAGGGGCTGGACCTACCATCGATAGGAGAAGAACAGAATAGGTTATTGAACTCAGATATTACAGAAAAAGAGATGGGGGACGCAATTAGTAGAATGAAAAATAGCAAGTCACCAGGCAGCGACGGGCTGCCATCCGAATTTTATAAGATATTCAAATCGGAATTAAGCCCCTTACTGTTGGCATCATTTAAATATACTATGAAAGAGAACAAAACTCTCCCGTCATGGAAAGAGGCTATCATTACTACAATTCCCAAGGAAGGCAAGGATAAAGAATGATGTAGTAGCTTTAGACCAATATCCGTACTTAATGTAGACTACAAGATGTATACGTCCATAATTTCGAAAAGATTTGAGACATTCATGCCCGACATTATAGATGAGGACCAGACTGGTTTTATTAGAGGGAGACAGACACAAGATAATATAAGGAAAACAATTCATATAGTGGAGGAGGCCCAAAGGAGGGGAGACAGTGCAATTTTAGTGAGTATAGATGCAGAAAAAGCTTTTGATAGTGTGAACTGGGTCTATTTGTATAATGTCTTAGAAAAGTTTGGATTTAATGAAAAGTCAATCAAATGTATAAAATCATTGTATCATGAACCAACAGCTAGAGTGAAAGTGAACGGTAGTCTGACGGATCGGATTAAATTAGAGAGGTCGACAAGACAGGGCTGCTGTCTCTCCCCAACACTTTTTGATATCTTCATCGAAACCATTGGCCCAAGCAATTAGGCAGAACCAGAATATAAAGGGGGTTGAGGCAGGAGGTTTAGAACACAAATTGGGACTATTTGCGGACGACTTGATAGCATACATGGGGCAACCAGACGTGGGCTTCCCGATACTGATGGATTTACTGGAGGAATATGGACAATACTCAGGGTACAAACTAAACGTGACAAAGACACAGATTTTAGCACTAAACTACACACCAACACCAGAGATCAAAGACAAATACAGAATTAGATGGGACATGGATACAATTAAATATTTAGGGGTTAACATCACAAAAGGATTAGACAAATTGTACAATGCAAATTATACGCAGATCAATCAGAATATCAAGAGGAATTTATGTAGGTGGACAATACAGACCTTAGACCTTAGTTCAAGGATTGAAATAGTTAAAATGAATATACTGCCTAGGCTACTGTACCTTTACCAATCACTACCTATATCTATTCCACAAAGTCAATTTATGGAATGGGATAAATGGATTTCAAGGTTTATTTGGGGGGGGGAAAGGCCCAGGATTAGGCTTGCGAAACTGCAGCTACCCAAAGGGAGAGGAGGATTGGCAGTGCCGAGTTTCCAGGATTATTATTATGCAGCACAAATCAGAACAGTGGCATGCTGGTGTAATATGGAATACGTAGCTAAATGGAAGGACATCGAAACAAATGGGGAAAACTACCAGATTCAAAAACTACTCGGGGATAAAGAATTATTCAGGACACAGGAAAACGTATTAGACCCAATCACAAAATTCACCTTAAACACTTGGAACACGGTAATAAAGAGATACAAAATAGGAAAACAGACAAAGATTTTGAGATGGATAACAAATGATAATAAATTCCAGCCGGGAAAAGAAGATGCAGGTTTTAAGCGATGGGCCCGAGGGGGCATCACAGCAATATGTAGGATGGTGGAAAAAGGGGAAATGCAGAGTTTTCAATATCTAAAAGATAAGTTCGATCTGGAAAGGGGTGACCATTTTAGATACTTACAGGTGAGAGACTATTATATAAAAGAAATAAAAATGGATAAAAACACTAAACAAAATGGGGTAATTAAGGTCATGATTGAAGCATATGAAGGGAAGAAAGGCAGGGTGATTTCAGCTCTATATCAAGCTCTGTTGGAGAGTAGGGGGAATTAATATATAAATTCTATATATAAAAGAAAAGTGGGAGAAAGAACTCGGGATTGATATGACAGAGGAAGAATGGTATAATGTATGTAGAGTGCATGCATTCAACTACTGGGTCAAGGGTATGGATGGAATTTGGGTGGAAAAACATAATCAGATAATTCATAACCCCAAAGATAAAAGGGAGGTATGCCCCGGAACAGAACGCATGTTAGAGGCAATGCGGCGAGGTGGGGGCAGACCACACACACATTTTTTTTAAATGCCAAAAGATGAAGGGATACTGGGAGGAAGTATCCCTTCATCTTATATTATGAAGGGATACTTTCAAGGAGTATTGAAGGGGATATTAGGCTATGAGGTTCCTAAGACCGGCCTGATGTTATACTTGGGGAATCTGGCGCAGGAAAACACACAGGGTGGGGACAGATACCTGATTAAGGTGCTGCTGGCTGCCAGCAAGAAAACATATATATATATCCATATATATATATCCGTGATAGCAGGTTGAATGTGTTTTAGAGTGAGTAGGCCAGTTTAAACAGGTGAGTTTTGAGGTGGGATTTGAATGTCGTGATGGAGTCAGACTGTTTGATGTGTGGAGGCAGAGAGTTCCAGAGCCTGGGTGCGGTGCAGCTAAAAGCCCTGGCTCCCATGGTGCTAAGGCGGGAGGTGGGGACAGTCAGGCGTCCGGCTGAGGATGAGCGCAGGGAGCGGGAGGGGGTGTATTCCTGGAGGAGGTTTGAGAGATAGGTGGGGGTGAGGTTGTTGAGGGCTTTGTATGTAAGCAGAAGGTTTTTGTAGTCAATCCGGTGCTGAACAGGGAGCCAGTGAAGTTGGATGAGGATGGGGGTGATGTGGTCAGACGATTTGGCCAATATTGTTACAACAGTGTTTTAACAGTTATTACCACAGAACTGACAGGGGAACATGGTTGCAACCAATGTAGGAAAAAACGTTTTACACAATGCCCTGACTTTTACTCCACATTCTCAATTCCAATAACAAATAGTGTGCACACCCACCAAACACATTTCTAACAAATTATGCATCGATATTGAGGCTGGAATGTTATAATCTCAAACCACGTTGCAATGTTAACTTTGGTAGGCTTGTCTATAAAATCAAAAGAAAATAAATGTTTTAATTGTATGTAGCCTTTACACACTTTTAGACAACTTTCTCTTAAATATAAAGCACTTTTCTACAGTGGCCCTGAAGTGCAAGACACTACAGCATTTCAGAAAACACAACAGCATTTCAGAAAACACCACAGCATTTCACAAAACACAACAGCATTTCACAAAACACCACAGCATTTCAGAAAAAACCACAGCATTTCACATTGGACGGAAAGGGTATTCCTTTAAGGCCCTGTCACACTGTCCCGAAATTGACACCCGATGGACACACGATAAAGGAAATGTTCAAATTCGGCTGTGATCGTAGCAACATCGGGCCATTCGTGAGGGCATCTAAGCCATCGTATGACCGCCGGTGGAGTTTCTCAGGCTCCGGCAGCAACTTTGTGAGCGGCAACTTCGTGAGGCACTCGTGAGGGCATCTTGTCAAATCGTGTCATCTTCGTGTTATCATCGGTGCATTCACCCTCACTCTGATCGGGGCGAATGCCCGATGGCACCGATGATAACAAGATGCCCTCACGATGGCCTTACGAAGGGCAACATTTACACACGAATTCAACACGAAAATGAACCTTCGCAAGGTCCTTCGGCAATTTTTTGGCATGCCAAAGATTTTGCCACCGCTCACTAAGTTGCTGCCGGAGCCTGAGAAACTCCACCGGCGGTCATACGAAGGCTTAAGATGCCCTCACGAATGGCCCGATGTTGCGACGATCACAGCCGAATTTGAACATTTCCTTTATCGTGTGTCCATCTGGTTGTTTTATTGCACAACAAAATCATGTAAATATATTATGTAAATAACCCAATTTGTGTTCTGTGAAACTAAAAAGGATATAATATATTATTTTGAAGGACAGTTGACAGGAAGTTGTTGTTGTTATGGAAACAACATTACGGAGAAAACGTAATATTTTCTACATATAACGACGGATAAAGTAAAGAACAAAGTCTGAAGATATCAGTACAGTATCATAGTACTGTAACATAATTGTTTTTGGTACTTTCATTGCAGTTGTATGTCTTAAATGTAATGTAAATGTTGCCTTCGTGTGTGGTTCGGGGCCATCTTCGTGCGAAATTCACAATTCCATATTCGTGTGTCCATCGGGTGTCAATTTCGGGACAGTGTGACAGGGCCTTTAGGGAGAATACTTCTTGTTTGTGATTGGACAGAGCCAGCCAGAGAAGCACTGCTGTGATTGGTTGTTTTTGCTGCCAGTCAAGAAATGACGCTTCGTGATTGGTCAACACCCGACACCGAAATATACACATCAGCCGTTAGCACACACTCAGAGCTCACAGCTCCTCATATCTGTTCAGAAACTGGACAAAAGTTAAACATGTACAAACCACAGACTGTCTGTGTCATGGCGAATACAGTCGCTGCTTTATTTATGTCTGTATGACGTTGTTGTGAGTGTGGACGGAGCAGCTATAGGTTAGTTTAGCCTGATGGATCCGATTCATTTTAAAAAACAATTTTAAAAGCTTTTCGCCTGCCGTCTTATCTGCAGACTTGTCAAAGCGTTAATTTATGGTTTTTACTAACCGTTATCAGTATGTAGTTACTTCGGCATCACTTTGAAACGTGTATTACAATTAAATCACGGTCAAATATGTTCATTTTGTTGTAGTTGGTATCTCCCATAGGATTTACTTGGAGATACGCCCCGCCCCCTCTCCAGCGCCTCTTGTTTGAATGACAGGACCAAACACAGCTGACAGCCGCGGTGAAACTCGAGCGATTAGAGCGATGCGAATATTGGGTGGTCTACCATAGTATTTACATGGAGATAAGCCCCTTAAAAACCATGAATTAATAAAGCATTAATTCTGTGTTTACTCCGGTCATTCAAACAACATGCTGGAGAGAGGGCGGGCCGTATCTCCATGTAAATCCTATCGGAATCGGATCGATCAGGCTAAACTAACCTGTAGCTGCTCCGTCCACACTCACAACAACGTCATACAGACACAAATAAAGCAGCGACTGTATTCACCATGACGACAGTCTGTGTTTTTTATATGTTGAACTTTTGTCCAGTTTCTGAACAGATATGAGGAGCTGTGAGCTCTGAGTGTGTGCTAACAGCTAACGGCTGATGTGTTGGGCCAATCACGAAGCGTCATTTCTTGACTGGCAGCAAAAACAACCAATCACAGCAATGCTTCTATGGCTGGCTCTGTCCAATCACAAACAAGAAGGGTTCTCCCTAAGGAATACCCTTTCCGTCCAATGTGAAATGCTGTGGTGTTTTCTGAAATGCTGTTGTGTTTTGTGAAATGCTGTTGTGTTTTGTGAAATGCTGTGGTGTCTTGCACTTCAGGGCCACCGTACTTTTCTGCTTATAAATCATCTGCATCAACATTATAACATTCTTGTTGAGTGTGTATTTTTGGTGTACAGTTATTTACAAGCGGCAAGAGGTAACGTTAGCTAGCTAGTTGGCTAGGGCAACCATCTTAGCTAGTGCGCGAAAATCAACAGCAAAAGAAAATGTTATTTTGATTGTCAGTGACATGCGGTGAGGTTCATGGCTGGTGAGGCACTGACTCTTTCAGAGTCAGATTTACAAATATTATATTTTGACCTTAATCGAAATATTCGGTTATTTTCAAAAGCTTTTTTAGTCTGATGCTTCAATTAATTTTAAACAGACCGTTGAACAAAAGGATAGGCCTACCCACAATTTAAATATTGGATTGTTCTTTCTTAGTAAGATTCCATTTGCATTACAATTGTGGTCTTACCTTGACTTGAAGATGAAGTCCATGATATCCTTCTGGACAGCAATCTCTATTACTTTTTTGTAAAAGTCCTCCTTATCTTCCTGTAGTTTCAAAAATCTAGTTTGTTGTTCGCGTCTACCGTCCCTGCGTAGAATAACAGTAACAACAAGAACCTGTGGGCTCACTTGCGCCCCCTTCAGTGTGGCAGAGGTTATGGCTGCCTCCCCTGGTGCTTTTTTCATTGCCGTTGTATGTTGACACCAGCGAGCCTAAATATCATATATACGTGAAATAAGTTATTTAGAGACTATGGTTGGCGAGGATAAATGTAATAAAGGGATCTACAAACATTACATTGGTGACATACAGTGAGATGGTGCAGGCATGCGCTTAGGGCCTGCTTTCCAGCCAGTTTCTGTGGGGTGACGCATTCTGAGGTGAGGCAGAGCTCATTTGTGCCTCATCTCACCCCACAGCCGGGCCTAATAAGGCCTAACGCTCGGCCTCGCTCGGTTTGGTTAGGCCTTATTAGGCCCGGCTCACTTTAATGCTGCGCTTCCATTACAGTTTAGGAACTGGGGTAGTTACTATAGTAACGCAGTGTAGGCGGAGCCGTGACGTCATCTTCAATGAGCGCCCCAAAAAACAACACAGCCGTTAGCTCTTAGCACTCAGAGCTCACAGCTCTTCATATCTGTTCATAAACTATAGACAAAAGTTAAACAAGTACAAACCACAGACTGCCTGTGTCATGGCGAATACAGTCGCTGGTTTATTTACGTCTGTATAGGCCGTTGTTGTGAGTGTGGACGGTCGGAGCATATCGTTAGCTTATCCAAGCTCCATTTAGAAAGCACGCATTTTAAAAGGGTTTTTCGCCTGCCGTCTGTCTGCAGACTTGTCAAAGCATTAATTCATGGTTGTTACTAACCGGTATCAGTATGTTGTTACTTCGGCATCATTTTGAAACGTGTATTGCAATTAAATCACGGTCAAATATGTTCATCTTGTTGTAGTTGTAGCCCCCTTGCCAGCGATTCTCTCTCTAGTTTAGCATACTCAGCCCGACTCAGCCTGGTTGTTCCTGGCCCTAGAACCACGATTTAGTCGGGCCAGAAAAAAGGTGAAAAAGTAGCCCCGGGCCAGTACCCGTAGTACCCGCTAGCCGGTACTACGCTAAGTGGAAACGCAACCAAAAACGGGCCCCGCACGGCTCGGCACGCTTAAAGCGAGCTACCCGCTGCAGTGGAAACGCGCCATAACTGGCTTGAGCGCGCTCACAAAATAAGTGCCCGCGCTACATTAGTGCCCGCGCTCCAGCCAGTTACTGTGGGCTTACGAGAGGCAGAGCTCGTCCCTGCCTCACTTCTCATCGCTACCCGTAGTTATAGCGGAGCTCGGCAAATTTGCTGATTTTGACTATAAAAAGCGATTGGAATCATACATAAATCACATTTACAACACAGATCAGTGGAGACATTTTATTATTATTACTATTTAGTTTTTCTTTAGTTGTTTTTCCGTTACATTGGAGTATGACAGAGGCTCTGCCTCCCCTCCCCTGACTGCACGTCTCTGTTAATTGTATACACGTGTAGCCTAAACACTTTCACCCGACTTTCCTCTCAAAGATAAAGCACTTTTCTGCTTCGACAACATAACCATCTTCTTTATTCAGTGCTCGATCACACAGTCAATGCTTCAACAGCTTGCTGGGCATCCGTTTTATTTCAAACATTATTTTTGGGAAATTCCAATTCTTGAATTCACTGAGAAAGAGAACAAAAGGTTTGTAATCACCGTCGATTTTGTAGATGCAGCCAGATGGATGAACCCGGAGTTTCTGTTGATGAGAAGCGTGCCTCTGAGCTGCAGGCGTGTTGGCTCCTACACCCGATTTCCAAAAGATACTGTAGTGCAGTGGTTCCCAACCTTTTTTGTCTTGTGTACCCCCTGAGCCTTTTGTCATACCATGAGTACCCCCTCACTCATACGTGCTGATGATCCTTCACAAGTAGAACGTAACTGATTATTGAATGAAAATAACTTTATTTCATCTCCTTAATTTGAACATCTAATTCTCAGGCATTTTCTTAATTTTAACTTAAAACACTCAATAAAAATGAATATGTTGCCTTGAAAATAAATAATATAATCAAATAAATACATATGAAATCAAAATAATCAACTTATCTTTGCTATATATATATATATATCTTGTAACATTTAGGCTTAAACCATGGAGCCCCTTTGAATAAGTCCCCTTTAAACAGGCATTTAAACTTTAATTCAGGAACAAAACACTTAGCAAAATAATATCCAGAATCAGTATGGCCTAGCAGTTTCTTTTCACCAGTCATTTACAACTTTTTTGGGATGGGGGGGGGGGGTAAGCACAGTTAGTATATGTTTATAAAACGGACAAGTCAAATCAAGCAATCTGATGTTTCTTAGCCGTGATATAATGAGCGTAGGCCTATATCCAGGGAATAGTTGTTGTTACTTTTCACAAATCAGTATCCCTCCGCGTCTGAGAACCGTTATAAAATCCTAAACTAAACTTTATATAATAAACTAACTAACTAACTAACTAAGCTTAAGATGGAAACATTTAAGGTTAACTTCGACCTCCGGGGTGGGCTTACTATGGAGGAGTGGATTGAGAAGTGCCTATCTCCAGAAAAAAAAGCACCTAAACGACGACATTCGCTATCTGTTATTGTTGTTGCATAGCAACATGTGCAGAAGGCAACGGAGGGACGATTTTATTTTATTCCCGGGCTGATTTTTAGTCCCAGTCCGCCACTGAACGTAGCTATTATGTAAGGTAGTTGTAAATCAAACAAGTGAAGTACATGCTATGTTATAAAGCCGTGGAGGGCGGGAGTTTATAAACCAAAGAGTAACCGCCCTTACGGGACGCTGTAATAAGTAAAGCGAACGCACCCGCAAGGACACCTGGCCTCCTATTGGTTGAGGGATTTTGACAGGATTGTTGCACAAAAGTTTCGAGCGCGCACAGAATACATCTGAAAGCAGAACAAATCTGTAAACAGCAATATATCTGAGTGCAAGCGTACAGTTTGAGCAGAAGCAGAGCTAATCTAAGTGCAAGCAGGCACTATTGGAGTGCGAGGACAGGGTTTGAGGGAAATAAATACATAAAGTATGCTCTCAAATTTAAATACCACGCTCTTGAATAAAGATAGGGAATAACCTCCATAGTTTATGTCCGACGCATCTTTGTAACGCACGAAGGACAGGAGCTGCGCTTCTCCACTCACATCTGTCATTTCATCCAGCTGCAAAGCGAACTGACCGGCTAGTTTTATTTTGTTCACCACTTGTCCAATTATATTCAGACATATCATTGATCCGACGGGATACGGTGTTATTCGACAGGGGAACTTTGAGTGCTTCGGCTGCTTTCTTGTCTATCATAATTTCGGCCAACGCAGTCGCTGCAGGGAGAATGAGCTCAACAATAGAGTGAGGTTTTTTTTATTTAGCCACAAGCAGGGACACGGCGTAAGATGCCTCGAGTGCTTTCATTGACACATTCGTGGCTTTCATCATTACTGTCTGGCTCGACTTAAATTCCGACAGCTTTCGTCTGTAAAATTATTCACTTTTATCGACACTTCGCGAGTGTTTGGTGCTCTGGTGTCTCTGTAAATGCGCTGGCTTCATCGCACTATTAGCCAGGACTTCACCGCAAAAGAAGCACTGAGGCTGCGGTGGGTCCGCAGAAGTATAAATGAATCCAAATAATATATATGTTTCACTGTAGGCCTACTGCCTTGGTTTCAGTTTGGCCTCTTTCTTACGTTTCTCGGCGGGCTCCTCTGAACCCTGGCCTGAATCCAGAGCAAGCGGACGTTTCAGCCATTTATCCATAGCGCAGACATACCAGTATTTTTCTGGCTGCAGGTAAACAGCTGTTTTCATTGTGGGATTTTGGCGCGGTTGTGCGTGCCACAGACTATTGTTTCCCTAGGGAAACAAATCGCGCACTATCATTTTTGACGGGATTATTATTTGTTTTACTTGTCACCTTGGAATTCCACGTACCCCCTACAGTTCCCTCGCGTACCACTAGGGGTACGCGTACCCCCGGTTGGGAAACACTGCTGTAGTGTACCGTTAGTTAACCTTAACCCTGTGAAGTCGACCGCCGCGGCGCGATCAGATCATGTGAACTGTTCAAGCCTACGCCGCATAAAAACAACATAGCGGACATTGCCGACTTTCTGTCGAAAGTACTGGCTTGAAACTATAAGCCAGTATTTGTTTCATTCAAATCGACCCAGTAAAAACGGAGATACGATTATTTAAAGTTGATACAAATATATTTTGTTCACCCGCTCAAAAAGTATGAAAGGAAGCGCATATTTGAATATCTTTTCCCTATTTTAAAATTTTACTGAACGGAAAATGATGATGGAAACTGTGGATCCTGCTCAACAGGAAGCATATACCCGGAAGGGACCGTTCTTATTATTCATCGATCCCCCATGGATGTAAATGCAAACTATAATGTAGACGCAAACTATAAGCTTGTGTTTTGACATGGAGAAGGAGGAAGACAGTAGGCTTGTTTGAGACAAGCGAGACCTGCGCAGACCTGCGCAGTGGCGATCAACGTCTTGCTAGTGCGTTGCATGATGGTTAGTCATTTTGTCCGACTTGCTCTGGAGGCCCGCCTACATGAGACGTTGAAATCTCGCGGGACAAAGACGCCCGCAGCCTTGAGAGCGAGGCGCGGCGAGGCGGCGCAGTTCCTCTCCACGGGCTGCGGAAGCGAAATGCTTGATGGGAAACGACTCGCTGATATCTCGAGCTGAGCGCTCATTGGTGGTTTTTTCCACGTGCTGCTGATGAAACTCTCCAATTGGCTCGGCAAAAGTTTGTTGTTGTTTGTGTCAGTTTTACGTCGCCACTTCCATTCACATTTTTCATCATTGTTCCACAATGTTTATCATAATGAAATTAATATCCATATATTTTATACTATACTTGCACTGCTTATCGTTTTCATACTTTATATATCTTAGCATATTCATACACACTGTTCATACTGCTCTCAGGCTGCCGTGTATATCTAGTGTATTCATACCCCTCACTGTTTATTCATCATTCAATTCATTCTATATTTTATTCTGTCTATTGTGTACATTACTTTTCACTTTACTGCTTGTTGTACCTGGTTAGAAGCTAAACTGCATTTCGTTGTCTCAGTACCTGTAATATGTGCAATAACAATAAAGTTGAATCTAATCTTGAGCAGGAACAAATGTATTTACTTAGTACATATCTGACATTAACGATTAAACACATGTGTGCATTCTTTATAAATGCAAACCGAGTCAAGCCGACTCCGGAGGTGGCGGTATGCACCTTAAAGTTGTTTGCAATCCGCCAAATAACCGAGAGAAGAAGAAGAAAAAGGCGAAGAAGAAGATGAAGAAGAAGAAGCTGACTCGTAGCTGTCCGACTTCAGGCGAGCTTTTTGAGACCTCCCCCGGCTGCGATCGGCTATTCTCGTCTACTTTCAAGGCGAGCCGCAACGCGTCTCAAACAAGCCTAGTCCCTCCTCAGAGTCAAAGAGTGAGGACTTGGATGAGGAAGTGGAGGACCGTTCGTTTTATGATATACATAATGGATATATAATATAAACATATATAATATATTTATATATAAAACAAAATAATAGATACAAATACAATATATACACATATAAATAATATACAGAAATATAAAATATAATATATACACACATATAGACATATATATATATATATATTATTGTATTCATTCGTCAATCACACTTTACCTCATCATAATGACATCATTTTCAAAATCAATGTTTGCGTTTTTGTGTGATTTTGGGTCAAAAAATGTTCATATAGTGTGTCAAAATGAAATAAATAACTATCAGCTTACATGATGAGGTTACATATCACGTATGTGAAAATGGCCAAATTAGCCCCAGGACTCCAGAGGGTTGATGTTGATGAGAAGCGTGCCTCTTAGTTGCAGGCTCCGGTTCCCGATTTCCAAAAAATACTAGTTTATCTTTATTTAACCTTAACATAGAGTTCACGGTCAATGTGCTGTTAATTGCAATTTACAATCCCACAATGCTTTGCAAATAACAGTTAAGAGCTGTATTACATAAAAACAGTATGTTAATGTTGAACATTTGCCGTAAATTAACAGTAAAGGCTTACAGTGTAGAGTTCTTAAAAAGGAAAATGCAAGCTGCAGTAGGTAAGGTGGAAGCATTCTTGGGGTTTTAAAATATCAATTGAAAAAACCCAATATCATATATGTCATATGCTTTGCTAAAAAACATAAAGTTGTATTTATTAAACTATAGGACAAGTCCTAGAACAGGTTAGGGTGGTTAGGTTTCTTGGAATCCTATTTGATGAAAAACTTACCTGTGCAAACATATTGACAAAACCAGAGACAAGTGCAAAAAGATTAATAATTTAGCCAGTGTTGTGCTAGTTACTGAAAACCAGTAACTAGTTACCATTACTAGTTACTTCATTTCAAAAGTAACGCGTTACTGTTAACGTTTTAGTTACTTATGAAAAGGGCTCCCATTAATGCCCTTATAGCCTTCATTTCAGTACTGTTATTGCATTTGAGAATAATACAATCTGTTGATCAACTTGACATGCATTATATGCAATCTGGATTGCATCGATATTAGCTGGCTTTCCATTTTTGTATATTCTTTCTCCAGGTAGTTGGAAAAAGTTTTCCGTCCCATATGCCGTGTGCCGCCCGGACATGCTATCATGCTAACTAGCTCCCTGAAAGCGGGTGACTCCACTGTAGCAATAGCCTGCATGTGTTCTACAACATACCGTGCAATGGCTTTATCCACTTTTCCCTGGCCAGCAGTCCCTTGGTTAAAATCCAGCCGCTGTTGCTTAGGTGGAGGTGGAGTGGCGTCGGCTGAGTCTCTGTGGTCTTAGCTACTAGCTTCGTCCCAGCATGTTGTTTTTGCAGATGTTTTAAGATATTTGAATTACTGGTTTGGGCAGTAGATAGGATCTTTGACCCGCCAAGACACAACTTACATTTAACTAAAACGTTATTTTCTTTGTGCTCGACAAAAGTGAAATAGTGAGAATATCTCCAGGTGGAGAAACTAGACTTGAGCTCCGCCGCCGCCATGATAGTCTTGTTAGTAAACAACACAAACACGCCCACAGCCCGTCTCCGCATGTGACACAGGAAGTATCTAAGTACATTTACTCAAGTACTGTACTTAAGTACAGTTCTCATCTCTGTTCGCCTGGCTGTTGACTATATAAAAAAACTAACGGAGTAACGCACCATGTAACTGAGTTACTGCATTTAAAAAGTAATAGGTTAGAGTACTGGTTACTGCCAAAAGTGACGTCGTTACAGTAACGCGTTAGTCCCAACACTGTAATTTACTGAGATGTCTTTCTGGGCGAGATTGGGAGCAAGCAGAACCTCATTACTAAATATATATTGGGCTCTAATGAGAGCAGCCCTGGATTATGGATGCATTGCTTATATGTCTGCTGTAGAAAGCAACCTTAAAAAACTTGATGTGGTACAGGCTCAGGCCCTCCGGATATCTAGTGGAACATTTAAAACTTCACCTGTACATCACCAAGCTAGACGGTTTTTTCTAATGAATTCCTTCATTTTGCTAAACATCTGCAGGCTGCATGTGATATCAAATAGTAAAGTATAAGTCAGTGGACTACATCATAAGGAGAAACTGAAAGCAGCCAATGCAACAGAGGTGCAAACAAATAACATGTGCTTCAACAGCTGCCAGATTCACTTCTCCTCTGACCAGTCTCCATGGCCATGGAGCATCATTTGTCAATGTCATTTGTCAGATTCTTGGAAGACATACAACTGAATCTTATACTGCCATCTTCTGGATGATACCTCACATAACACACAGTTTGTAGGCTCAGCCTTTTTGAGCCTCCCATTTGCCCAGATGGCGGATTTGGAGGATCAAGCTTTTGTTTTTTTTCTGAGGGGGGCACAATAAATGCAGGATGAAAAAGACAAAGACAATATGAAGTAATTGCGCATAAGAAAACATTGCAATACAGTTATTGGTATTTGTTTCATTACACATATTTATTTCAGATACTTATAGTTACAGTTTTTACGCTCTAATGCAGGGGTCTCCAACCTTGTTTAGGGTGAGAGCTACTTTCAAAAAATAAAACAAGTCGGGGGCTACTTTTATTCCTCTTTGTTTGTTTTTTGCAGTGTATATATATTTAGCACATTTTAACATTATTATATGCTTACCTTTAACCCTTGTGTGCTGTTTGGGTCTGTGGGACCCGTTTTCAGTGTTTACTAAAAGAAAATGTATGCAATTTAATTTGCCGCTTTATTTGGGGGGGGGGGTCCTCACCTCCTCTATGGGGGTCCGGGGGCATGCACCCCCGGGAAGATGTTTTTTTTTATTTTATAGTACACACTAGAATGATTTCTTACTTTATTTTTTACGTCCTCCGTGGCGATGACGGCTTGCGTTAAAAATACTTGTAAGGTGGGGGAAACCGGATTTCGACATGTCCCCAGTGGACGAGGAGGGTGTAGGATGACAGTCAGGAGGCTTGACCGCCTTACATACGGTGGGCTTCCGCACTCATTCAGATTTCGACATGTCCCCAGTGGACGAGGAGGGTGTAGGATGACAGTCAGGAGGCTTGACCGCTTTACATACGGTGGGCTTGCGCACGCATTCAGGTAGGCCCGCCCCGAGGGGCCGGCTACGTTTATAGATATCTCAGTAGGTGAATGCTCGCATAGTATAGTAGGGTTAAGAGGTAGTACCCATAGAATCCAGTAGAGGGCGGAGCCTGTGCAAGATATAACTAGGGTTACAATACGTAACCCCCTGTTCATATACGGAAAACTTGGCAAGAATACTGGGATCTCAACGATACAGGAAGGCATATCTACAGCATCCAGAAACATGTAGGGGTAGGTAAAAGACGAAGCAGGAGCCCAAGGGAAGAAAAGGTCATTACCAGATTAAGAATATGGACACACAGGACTAAACCAGACACTCAGAGCCGGTTTTTGGCATAGGCGGTCACCTAGGGCGTCAGATCTGGGGGGGGGGGGGGGCGCTGCGCTGGTAGCTCTGGGAGGGAAAAAACATTTTTGACCATTGGGGCTTATCCTAATTTTCGGCCTTGATGTAACAACATTCATAAATTAAGTAAATAACACCCTTTTCACCCCGGTTACACTTTTCATTTGCCCTGTACGATGGGCGCTGTAAGTGATGAAAGTGGGGGATGTTGGCTTATCAGGCGCCCGCAGCTCACAGCCAAAGTGCGAGTGAACGTGGGAGCGAGCGAGGGAGAGAGAGAGACAGGGCGCGCCGTTACCGGCACTGTTGTTATTAGCACCTGGATCTAGCTGCTTTAACGGATATAAGAAGAAGATGTTTCTACAACAAGGGTGGAGGAGAGCTCTCTCCTGTTAGACTGAGAGGCCCAGTGAGGTAAAGTGTTTAGATAGTTAACTTTAGTCTAAGTTATCTCAGTGGGTCTCAAACGTTATGATCACAATTTATGTAAACAAATATTTCCAAGGCACTCCTTTATAATTATTGGGATAAACAAGTTTGAAATCATTTCAATGTATACTATAGGAGCGTAAACCAAAAATATCGTTTAAAACTGGAGAGATAAAAAAAAAAATGCATAAATAAAATAATAAATGTTAACTATAGGTAAAATAAGATATGAATGAACAAAAAAAATTAAAACAAATAAGTTACATTTATTTGTTATTGGCTATGGTTGGTTATTGGTTATGTTCACATACTTATTTGATTATTAAAATGTAAACCGATCTTTTACATATGGGTGTTTAAAGTTGTACCCCCTAGATCTAGTCTCTAGTAATTGTGTGCTCAAAATACACCAGATTGAAGCATTTTATTTTAAAAAGTTAAAAAATGTCTTCCCAGGACCCCCTTAGAGGATGTGATAATAAGTTTCTGTTTTTGTAGACACTCCACATAATTGGCATGCACCCCACTGGACTCTGTACAGATTGACAGATTGCAATAAACCGGACACTGAGTGCTAGCTACTAAGTTAGCTAACGAAAAACTCAGCCTTACTGTGGGGAATTGGCTAGGGGTCAGAGGAAGTCTTTAAACCGCTGAAAAAAAAAATCTTCAAAACAACTGGAATTATATAAATAATTTAGGTTTAATTTGTATTAAATGCTTTTGTTTTATTTATTTTTTATTTAATTTGCATTTATTTATATTTTACCTGCCAATCTACTGCTCCACACTCCAGTCCAATATGTGGCGGTAATGCACCCATGTGTGGGTTGCCAACCGCCAATAAATCCATAGAAGAAGAAGATCCTGTACAGTAGATGGCAGTATGCACCTTAAAGGTTTCTGCCAAACCTTGAATATATCGAGAGAAGAAGAAGGAGCGGGCCTTTGTCCCGACATACAGCGTGTTTGCAGTGATCAGGACGTTTAGCTGCGAAAGGACTTCTACCCGGTACCGTCGGCTCCTCGCGTCGACATGGTGAAATTATCAGCAGAGTTAATTGAGCAGGCTGCTCAATATACCAACCCCGTGAGAGACAGAGAGCTGGATTTACGAGGTTAGCTAAACGACATCACCACTGCATATCACCTCTTCATAGCTCATGTAGTTAGCCTACTCGTGCTTTACGCGGGACTCGCGCCGAACTCCATTCAAAACCTGATGAGTACCTGTTCCTTCCGATATGGATGCAACATTGTATTTGATAGCCTACTTACTAAGCATGATAACATAGGCTGCTAACATAGCTTGCGGTGGGTGTCCTGCCGAGTTCTACCAGGTCGACAGTTTACCTCTCGCACAGCGGAAACTAAAACCAAACACTACAATTGTTTCTAAATAACTTTACTGTTCAAATCCCATATATGATGCTTTCTGATTTCCTTAAGTAAGCTGGAGTCTATGCTTCTTAAAGTTTAGACTTCATCATTTAACACAGGCATTAGCATTCTCTTGCTAAATCTTGTCTGCGATCTGCTAGGTTTCATTGATTGAGTTCTCAATATGTCTGACGTCAGTATGCTCGTTATTGTGACCCACTCAAAGTATGTGCGGATGAATCCGTGAGATGTATGAGTAGTAGTGACCAGTGGCGGCTGGTAAAATACAGCCCTGGTGTTGCTACAGGTAGTTAGCCTTCTTGCTAAACCAGCTCCTTGAAAAAGAGCGTGTGTACTGCCTTCCTCTGTCCTTAACTCCTGCCTATGTCAGGCTGATCAGGTCCGAGCTCTTTTACTCTCAGCTTTCCCTCCAGTGTCCTCCTCTCAAAGGGTGTTTCTTTAAGTGATTAAACATCATTTTCCTTCTCCGTATTCACTATCTAGTTTGTTTATACACCGTCTAACTCTCTCTCATTCAAACTTCAATCACTCAGGCGCTCCTGCTGCCCCCTAGTTGTTGGCGGAGTCAACAGCTGCTTTGTGCGCAGTTTGTTGTGCACCGAGCTGCTCCCATCTGTTGTACTGAAGAGCTGCGCCTATCTGTTGTACTGAAGAGCTGCGGACTGCGCATGCAACACTTACAGTTGCGGCCTACATTATTAGCCCCCCAGGAGTTATGGAACATTTTCCTAAAATTCTTCCCAATGTTTCCAACATTGATAACACTTGATATAATCAAACATTCACCAGTGCTATTTAGTAGCTTTTGGTACTTTTTGGAAGATAAAATACGTTTTTAGGCTTGCTGTATATCAAATATAGTGAAAAATGGGTTGGTCAAAAAATATTAGCCCCCAGGCCATTAATAGTCAATAGTGTACCCTTTCTGAGCCACAACTGACAAGAACCTCTTAGAGTAGTTATTTACTAGGTTGGCACAGGTCTCTTGAGGGATTTTTGCCCATTCTTCCATTGCAAATTGTTCCAGCTGGTCCAAATTGCGTGGTTTCCGAGCATGGACATTCACTATGAGCACCCGCCACAGATTCTCAATAGGATTGAGATCTGGGCTCTGTGCGGGCCACTCCAGCACCTTGGTTTTGGTGTCCTTTAGGAACTGTTGGACCAAGTTTGATGTGTGCTTTGGGTCATTGTCTTGTTGGAAGACCCAGCGACGACCTAAGCGAAGACTAAGAGCAGATTTGTTCATATTATCCCTCAAAATGTCAACATCATTTTAATTCTTCATGATGCCTTGCACCCGAACAAGGTCCCTGTGCCTGAGGCTGCAAAACAGCCCCACAGCATGATGTGTTCTTAGGGTTGAAGGCCTCTCCCTTTCTTCGCCAAACATAAGCAACATCCATGTGCCCAAACAGTTCCAGTTTAGTCTCATCAGACCAAAGCACAGACTTTCAAAACTCATCTTTACCTTTCAAATGTTCCCGGGCAAACCTCAGTCTGGCTCTGATGTGCCGCTCTTTGAGTAAAGGGGTTCTTCTGGGACGATGGCCCTGAAGCCCACCACGATGAAGAGCCCTCACCACTGTGTCCCTTGAAACATCAACTCCAGAAGAGGCCAGGTCAGCAACAATCATCTTGGCAGGTGTCCGGGGATTCTTGCCAACATCTCTGACTATTTTCCTCTCCAGAGTTCTTGACATCTTGCGCTTTTGACCACGCCTAGGTTTGTTTCTTACAGAATGTGTCTCCTTGTACTTCGCAATGATGCAACGTACAGCAGTTCTAGACACTGTGAAGCGCTTGGAAATAGCAGTATAGCCTTCCCCCTTATCATGAGCCTCCACTATCTTCTTTCTGAGCTCCAGACTGATTTCCTTTGACTTTGGCATGGTGAGTAGGAGTAGTAGTATAGTCCCTCTCAGTAAGGTATTCAAGTGCCTGTTTCTTGGAGTCCTTTTATGCTGATTGAATGCTCAGGTGTGGCTTGAAAGTTGATTGGTTGATTAGGTGTGGTTTGAAAGCCGATTGGTTGATTAGGTGTGTTTTTGAAAGCAACAATTCACATGGGGGGGCTAATATTTTTGAGCAACCCATTTTTCATTATATTTGATATAAAGCGAGCCTAAAAACATAATTTATTTCCCAAAAAGTACCAAAAGCTACTAAATAGCACTGGTGAATGTTTGATTATATCAAGTTTTATCAATACTGGAAACATTGGGAAGAATTTTAGGAAAATGTTCCATAACTCCTGAGGGACTAATAGGCCATAAGGTGAACCCTGTTATCGTTTCATCCCGCTCCACAGAAGTGGAACTACACAATCTTTAGTTCATAAAAAAGAACGAGTCATGCTTATCCACCAAAAAAAAGTTTGTCGCAAAAATCCTGTCAATTCTTCTAGGCACGTAATTATTGGCTGAACTAGTCCCTTCAAAGCGTAATAATATCTTGGTCAAAAGTAGTGCCACGGTCCGTCACGTGATCGTGCTACACCAATTGGGTAGCTGCATATACCGGTATCAACAAACAGATTTGGAAAAAATGGCGACCGCCATGGTTTCATCGAGTAGCGGGGACGAGGAAAACGCACCAGAAAGTCTCAAAGTCAAAATGATCAACACACAAACATTGTTACATGCATATTACGTCTGTGAAGCACGAAAAGGTTGATTATTTTACCAATACAAGATGGAATACGTACAGGACAAGCTTACAACGGTGGCATTGATTTTGAAGTTACAAATACAATATTATCATATTACAATTATAATAATGTAATATATATATATCTATAATAATAATCTATATATATCTATAATAATAATCTATATATATATAATAATAATCTATATATATATCTATAATAATAATCTATATATATATCTATAATAATAATCTATAATAATAATAATGTAATTCATCAAATTATTATATGATGAATGAGTAAATAAATGAATCGATGGTCATTGGTATAAGTACTGCATTTTATTGATCTAAATTACTTAACGTAACAAGTTAACCTTCTTGGACGCAGCTATGTATGAAATCAAGTCATGTTTATTTTAAGAGTGCATTTAACGTGTACAGGGTAACAATAACAACAGACAGACAGACAAAAAGTCCTCAGTCTAATGGAATAATCCACGAGCTCAGCCAATGAACCTAGCGATGCGAACATGGTAGTCCAGGAATGTTGTTGTAGCTGGAGTTGGCTGATAAACGCTGCTAGCCAATGTTGATTTGATGGTCAACTCTGTTCCCAGATAGTAAAACCTCTCACAAATACCGCGTATATAACACAAATACCTCGGACTTAGTGATGTATTAAGACATATGACAAAACATGACATAAAACAAGCATACAGCACTGTTTAGAATCCATTTGGTCTGGTTTAGCGTAACCATGTAGGCGGCCATCTTTCACTTCTGTTGACAATATGCTGCTACCCAATTGGTGTAGCACGATCACGTGACGAACCGTGGCACTACTTTTGACCAAGCAGTGTGAGAAAAAGTTTTTAGAGAGTACTTGTCCATGGACAAGTGAGTTTGGCATTGTACTTGTCCGAATACATTTTTCACTTGTCCAGAATGGACAAAAATTGGGGCCACTGGAATTTTCTTCTTCGCCATCGGATTTTACATTTTCCCACGGTTTTTACGACACCGCTAACGTAAGTGAGCGGTAAGATTTTACTGCATCACACATAGGGTTGGGTATCGTTTGGATTTTAACGATTCCGGTTCTGCTTTTCGATTCCGGTTATTTTCGGTTCTCAATTCCGGTTCTTTGAGAGGGTAATAATAAGTCAAACTGGAAGAAAAATATATTTATGAAAACATTAAGTCAAATCTGTATTCCTATTTACGAATCACTTCATACTGTTGAATTTCTTACGGTTATTGAATAAAATGATATCAAAATAATCTCTGCATTGTTTAGTTAGTTCTAAGTGGTGCAGTTTGAGAATGTACAATTGATGTTACACTGCAACCTGTCTGTGAGACAGAGTCCAACCACACATGTCCAACACATAGGACATAACCTAATAATAATAATAATAATACATTATATTTATAGCCTATAGGCCTAGCGCTTTTCTACAACTCAAAGACGCTTGCACGCTTCCACATGTCCTGCAATACACATGCTGCAGCTGCTCACTGTTTGTAAAAGTAAATAAATAGTATTTTCATTTCAATAATGTACTTTCTATACCCTGCTTCATAAACAATACTGACATCCCTGTGCTCCTCCGAGTCTGGGGGTCCGGGGATGTGAGGACAGCGCGAGGACACAGACAGGGAGGCTGCTTCACTTCATAAAGGAAATGGCGGTCAATATTAACAACACAGGAGCTAAAACGCTTAATAACCTTCATTACGTGTTAGAGAAAGAACATAAGAACGTTTGACAAAGATGAGGCTGTTAAACGGGCAGCGGATCCGCTGTGTGTAGAAAGAGAGAGAGAGACGCTGAGCTGCACCATGCAGTGATCAGCTGATACGGAGCATAGAGAGAGAGAGCTGCAGTCCGCGGGGCTCGGCCTCGCCTCCTGTCCTCACAACTCTTATTAATCCCGGTACCGGACAATTGTTATTTGTTCCTACTTGGAACCGAGTTTTGCTTCCCGCCCCGCCACTGTGCTACACTTCCCGCCCCGCCTAACTGTACAGAAAGCGGCGAGATGCATTTCCTTAGGAATCGACAAGCGGAACCGAAACAAAAATGTCTAAACGAACAATGGCGGACACGTACAATTTGCGAATGACTTCTGCCTTTTGTAAACTGAATGTATCAATAATTTGTCAATAAATCAGGGCGAAAACCGTCACTTGTCCGCCGGACAAGTCAATTGAAAGATCTACTTGTCCGATATTGTAAATAACACGTCCCGGACGGTGGGACGTGTACTTTTTCGCACACTGCCAAGATACTATTACGCTTTGAAGGGACTAGTTCAGCCAATAATTACGTGCCTAGAAGAATTGACAGGAATTTTAGCGACAAACTTTTCTTTGGTGGATAAGCATGACTCGTTCATTTTTTATGAACTAAAGATTGTGTAGTTCCACTTCTGTGGAGCGGGATTTCTTTTCTAAAGGACTTTTCGAGGTTCACCTTGCGGCCTATAATAATCGAGGCCTCAACTGTATAACGAGAGTCAACGGGCAAAGATGTCTGCGCCCCAAGCAGGAAACACGTGACTTTAGACATCGTAAAACATCTTTCATTGACTATTTTAGCTGAACATGTTCCTGCCTGTTTCTTTCAGCTACTTGTGATAATGGCATCAAGACTGTGCCCCCATAAGAAACCAATTACTTAAAAACCATAGTAGTTGATGTAAGGCAGTACAGTGTTTGGCTCACAGCTGTACATACACTGTGTACATTCAGGAAGTAACCGTTGAAGATGAGATACACCTTTTATTGATCCCTGCAGGGAAATTCAAATGTCAAAGCAGCACAAAGCAAGATTGAAACACAGAGAACAGGTACAAGTTCACTTAAGGAATTAAGTGAAAACGGTTTACATTTATACAAATATTTTAATAATTATTATTTTTCTAAATATATCTCAAGTGCGTTTTGACTTTTATGTAGTCCTCATAAATGCTGTAGTCCAATCAACATTTCTATGAAAATAATTTGAAACAAGCTCATGGTGTTATATATATATATGTGTTGGTCATCATTGTGATCACTGGAGATGAAACACGCTGACAGAGTTCCTCCTCGACTTTCATGTTCTTTTATTGCACAGGTTATAAAATCCCGGTGCTTGAAAATCTTGGAGCTACTCTGGACCAGTTTGACACGGTTGACTTCTCTGATAATGAAGTCAGAAAACTGGATGGCTTTCCTCTGCTCAAAAGACTGAAGACATTGCTAGTGAACAACAACAGGATTTGGTAAGTTTTACCTGCAGCCCCAGAATGATGCAATATGATGTTCAAATAAATGTAGGGCTGGCAGTGTTGACACAAATGATTCATGTTGGCATTACAGGAAGTGGGCTAAATGTTCAGCTGTAAATCAAAGCCATATGTGAGACATCCCAAGCACTTTTATTAGAACAGTTATGATATTATTTAATATTGATAATCTGTGTTTCATACAATCATTAATTTAGGACTGCTTTAGCAAGTTGTGTAATAACTTAAAGTGAAAAATATTGCTATTTTCTTGGTTTATAAACCAGGCCGCTAGGTCTGTCTCTGGTGAAGGGATCTCTAGTTTGGATTGGACACCAGCCAGTACACGGCAGCATGACTAACTGTATGGAATGTTTCTCCAGTCGCATAGGTGACAATCTGGAACAATCTCTGCCGAGTCTGACAGAACTGGTTCTTACAAACAACAATATCCAGGAGCTGGTGAGTGTCATCAGCTCCCACCAGAAACCTTTACACCATCAAACTGATCTTTTAGCCTGGAACAATTGATGATTCTCTATTCTAAAACAACTATTCCTGTCTGTGTGATTATTGTACGTATTTTTTATTTCCAATCTGTCCTTTTGGAAAATCTACTTGTTAATTAATATGGTTTCCAATGCAGGGTGACCTGGACCCCCTGGCCTCAGTGAGGACACTGACCCTCCTCAGGTAGAGATCATCTGCTGTCATATCATGTGGTTCTTGAAGTGTTGGATGTCTGCTGAATTCTGATCTTGTATGTTTCCTCACTGAATGACTGAATCTACAGTTTGTTAAGGAATCCAGTGACCAACAAGAAGCATTACAGGCTCTATGTCATCAACAAAATCCCACAGATCCGTGTGCTAGACTTCCAGAAGGTAAAGCTAAAGGTAAGTGCAGAGGAGCAAGGATGTTGTGCACATTGTAAGATCCAGCCTTCAAGGTGATGGAAGCTAAAACTGGTGAATTTATTTTTCCCTTTTAAACATTTCTGGGGTGATTAAGTAAGGGATCATGTCAGCCAGGTTCGCTGCACATTATACCCCTTATTACACGGCTACCTGCTAAATATATCAACTATTTGACTTGACTTAACAATACATTTTTGATTTGACCAATCGGAATCATGTATTCAACCGAGCCGTGTAATAACACTGTTTAACTCTTCTAACTTGAAGTGGACATCCTGCTGAATGTCAGTCGATGTTCCTGCCTGGCCTTGCCTCCCTTGGCTGACGGCTTAGTATGTATTTAATGACGCTTTTTGATTCTTGATATTGTTGTAGGAACGTCAGGAGGCAGAGAAAATGTTCAAGGGCAAACGAGGTGCTCAACTTGCAAAGGATATTGCCAAGCGAACCAAAACGTAAGATGAAAGTCCACGTTAGACAGCAGCTCCTAAGAAGCACTGCACCCTGGCTCATAGATCCACATCTGTCACCTACAGTGTATCTGTGTACATGAGAATACACGGTGATGTGTCAAAAACACACACTTCCCTTTGAAAAGCTATTAATGTCTCAAGTGAGCTCAGTGTTGCTCAGGACTGCTGTCTATGGACAATGTATCAGATATTTGACTGAAGAAAAGATACTATACATGAGGTGGCTACATTGGTTGCTAGGTCAGAGAAGCCTGTGTGTCCACGTGCTCTAAAGAGGTGTGTCGTTTCAGGTTCACTCCTGGAGGGCCCGCACAGCCGGAGAAGAAGAGGAGCGGGCCGTCTCAGGCTGACGTGGAAGCCATCAAGGTTCTGCCGTTGCCCCTGTTTTGTTAGGGGTCTTTATGTTTTCAGAGCTGAGATGGAATTGCCATTATTCATTTATCCACAATGTGAAATGGGATTTTTTTGTTTTGTTGCATTTAACAAAAAACAAAGATCAATTAATAATCTATTAAAAACCCTTTCAGTTTTTTAAACGTACACTTAATTTGCTGTCTTTTTCTGGAGGCTTCATTACGTTTGGCAACTTTCAAACTGAAAAGCTCCACATAAAGCCAGTGATGGTTCCTACAGTTGTAAAGGTCAAGAAAGAGCGCCTCAGCTTATTGTTGAACCTTTTATGAAAGGTCCATTAAACCTTCACCTTTTTAAGCGTGTCCAAATCAGCTTCTGATGTTGTATTTTTTTTTTTAATAAGGATACGTTTATTTGACTACTATAGAGATGAATTCAGTTTTCTTGCTGGCTGAATTTGAAGTGATACCTGAAAATATACATTGTGTAACTCCAGTGTGTTTGCATTTCAGAATGCCATCGCTAATGCGTCCTCATTGGCTGAGGTGGAGAGGCTGAAAGGGATGCTGCAGGCCGGTCAGATACCAGGACGAGATCCCAGACAAGGTCAGTGCTGACCCAGTACTTATTCAATGCTCCACTGACACTTTTAAAGCTGCTTTTAGACTAACGTCTTCAAAAATAAATCAAGAGCCACAGCCAGGGTAGGTAAGCTGTCAAGCATCGAGCAAAGAAATAAAGGTTATTGTACTATTCCACAAATTAAATCCAATATATAATAAATAGCCTACTCTCTATTTTTGGTATATTGCTCCTGTCTCTGTCTGTCTCTCTCTGTGTTTGTAGGGTTTTCTCTCAATTTTGAAAGATTGATGTTAATATGTGCACTTGTAAAATCATGTCCAGCTGGGACGGTGGAGGAGGAGGAGGAAGAGGAGGAAGAACAAGAAGAAGAAGAACAACAACAACAACAACAAGAAGAAGAAGAAGAACAACAACAACAAGAAGAAGAAGAGGGTGAAACGGCACAGATGGAGTCACACATGGGAGGAGGTTCTGGAGAAGAGATCAATGATGGCGAGGGAGAGGAGGACGAGGAGGACATGGAAGAAGAGCCTCAGGTTAATGGCTCCTGAGCACTTTGTTTTTGTTTTTTGTAGATTTTCACTGCAGTTTTATTTTGTAAACAGACATATTAAACTGATTGCTTATATTGATGTGTGGAACCATTTTCTTTAAGCAGTTAGCTGACAAACACCATTTAATGCATATTGAGCCCTTTTTAAAGAGGACATGTTCTGATAATTTTCAGGTTTCATAATTGTATTTTGCCTCTACTGTGACATGCTTTGATGGTCCTCTACTGTGACATGCTTTGATGGTCCTCTACTGTGACATGCTTTGATGGTCCTCTACTGTGACATGCTTTGATGGTCCTCTACTGTGACATGCTTTGATGGTCCTCTACTGTGACATGCTTTGATGGTCCTCTACTGTGACATGCTTTGATGGTCAACACAAAACGAAGCAAAAGTGGCGATGTTGAATCTAAATGATAAGCGCATGGAAAAGCATATAAACAAACAAGATCTAATGCATGCAACTAAAACAAATTGTACTTATATACATTTATTAAAGGGCAACAAGCCACAGCCTCAGATAAATGTTGGTGGTTTTAGGTTTGTTTTGCCAAACGATATCTGAAGAAGGCCACTGTGTCACACTTTTTATGCATTGCATATATCATGCTAATGTTCCACCCTGGGTGCTCAATGTATCAAGGCTGAGTCATTACCTGGGATTATCCACTCTCACTCCTGCATTTCCTGCTAATTTGTCAATATCAATACATTGAGATGCCCCAGAAATATACATGCATTCAACTAATGCAACTAAATGTTTAACATGCAAACCATAACTGTGACATGTGACTCAGTAACTCAATTCCTTTTTTAACAAGTCAAACCGTAGTTAAAGCATCTCAATGTTTTGAATGCAAACCAGATTTGTTTGTTTAGAGGTTGTTGTTTTTTTAAACAGAAAATATATTCCCATTGATGAGTGTGACTGGGCGGCTGTGACTCATTGTACCAATTAGAGGTTTGATGTCTACCCCCTGCAGCCCCAACATGCTCACTCTGGTTTTGATTGGTTTGTAATTTAATCCGTCCAAAAGCTGGTTGCTAAATTAAAGCAGTAGGCAAGTACATTCGGGAAGCAAACGGGGACAGAATTAGGCCCACTGTTCACAGAAAATTGGAGATCTATTGCAACAATGGTCTCTATATTATTCGCCTTTTTGTTTTTGCTAAATGACTAAAACAAACCAAATCCTGCTGTATGCCTGTTTTCACATCCATCTATACAATCACACCATTTTGTAACCAGGAGTCGCCTCTCATGGCCATGGAAAAGAAGGCAGGGTTGAGGCACTTCCGGATTGACTTCACTTAACATGCCGCAAAAACCATCGTAAAACGGGGTTAGCCCGATCAGCAGTGTTATCAAACGTCTCCGTCAAGGTTATTAAATACTCCCTTTTAAATAAAAATGTTTCGTTTATTCTAAACGAAAACGTAACGCCTCTAAAACGATTCCGAGCGTTCGACGGTAGTGCTAGGTTTTCCCACGGGGCGGAAACGCAGCACTAGGCCAACACGTCATCATAGAAGCTGCCAGCAAACATGGCGGACATGGGACCTCAGCACCGTCAGTGACTTCACAGCCGCTTGACACTTGCTCCGCAGCACAGTGCCTCAAACACCCCGACAGCTTCCTTTGAGTGAGAGAGATGGACGATGTGGAAGTCAGTGACGGAGACTCGCCCTACACGGTGGAGAAGGCGCCTCTCAGAAACCCGGACCTGACCCCCCTGAGCCTGAACGGTAACGTTACAGTGAAAACTTTATCTCCCTCACTATGAGAGCTGTATTTAAGGCTAAACGTTAGCATGGCGCTGCTTTTTAGCGGCTTATGTTTGTTGGGAGTTATACGTCATAACGTTGCTGTGAGAAACATTGTATATTTATAGCTGCTAACTATAACATTCCGTCCTGTGTAGACTATTTAATGCGCCACAGTCTCATTTATAGTCTCAGTGTATCTCACATCATGGTCAGTATAATCATCCTTCATGTTTCCTGCTGGCCTGTTAAAGTTGTTATTGTCCCACTGTCTCTTTGTTCACGTGATCTGGCCTATATGAAAGTTCCCCTGTCTCCATAGTGGGAGAGCTGCTGTCCCTGTATGGATGGTACCTGTTGTTCGGGACTCTGCTGGTCTACCTGCTCCTCCAGTACCTGAGCAGGAGGAGATCCAGCCAGCGCAGCCCCCCCCCACCAACACCGCAAGGTCAGCACCGGTTCACCTGCATACTAAGACCAGCTACAACAGACAAACATGATTCATCCCATATTCTATCACATTACATCCACTTTGAACAAGCTCCATCCTGTCCTCTGCAGCGTTGTCCCTATAACAACTATTTGTTATCAGAAGTAACAGTGGAGAGATTCTGGAACGAGACATGTGGATATTGTATAGGGGGGGGGGGAATATTTTTCAAGTTTTTAATACTCTTATCAACATATGAGTGGACAAATATGCTCAATGCAAATGTTTGTTTATTATCATTTGAACAATGATATTTTTTGTTATCCTTTTCCCCTGCAATGCCTTGGTAGCTGCATGCAAATTGGCGCAATTTTATTAGGCTATATGTAACGCCCAATTTGCATATCAATGTGGCGATTGTGATGTTATCAGATACACATTTGACTGAAGTGTCTCCCCTTAAGTACAGTACATTAGCCTACGCCCATGATACATTGCCTTAGCTAAACCTTGAGCTAACTTATCCATTAGCCACCACCTTAGTTCACTATTTGTTTTTTGGCTTTTGGCTAAGCTCTGTAAACTCGAGGCACTGGCAGTTTAGTTATTTGTTCATCACCACTCACCTTCAAACAAGCCAAGAAAAGCCGGCATAACATGGGACTTTAAGGTGGGAGGTGCTGCGTCTGTCTGTCTGAAGGGACTGACGATGACTGTCCGCACCGCTGTGCACGAGACGTGGGGGGAAGGGAGGGTAGAGAGAGCATCGGAACTTCACAGTCTAATCTCCCGACCTGATATTTTTATTTTCTATTCAATCAATATATTTTTGGAAAGTGTGCGCAAACAGGAGTAGATACATATTCATTTATTAAAAATACAAATTTAAAAATAACTTTCTCTGGAGGAAGAAAAAGGGCAGGGGCTCAAGCCCACTTTGTCTGTGTGCACGTGCCTGGTCAGAATAATGCGCTGTGATGTGCAGTCGACACGTTGGATGCGATCCGAATGATCTAACGCAGCCCCTCGTCCTCCACAATGTTAAGCTGTAGCCCCCCATTTAGCTATCGCTATTGTTGTCCAGGCGTCTCCCGGCAAACGTTCAAGCGTGGTCTTCCGCAAGCGAGCAAAAATTTGCGTTAGCGCATTGACAGCCCTAATATTGTATACAAAAGATGGGTTAAGTTACCACCGTTCTTGTACTGTATGTAAATGAATGCTCCAGACTACACTACGACGTGCTCTATTCAACCTTTGTTCATACACCAGAGGTTTACATATTCACGTCTGGTAGGAAGGAAAACTTCACTCAAACCGCTTGGCTGCGCACGCATACTCTTACGGGCGTCCACACTGCGGCGTGCGTTGAAAGCTTCACCACTCACTTTGAATGGGGTAACGTCACTTTTCGCCGAACTGCATTGTGGGAAGCGGAGCTTTGCTGGCGTGGCTCGCTGCAAAAGTCGAGCACTGTTCAACTTTTGAAGCCTCGGCAGAAGCGTCAGCCAATCGAATCATATGCCAGTACAAGCTCTAGCCAATCAAACCGCTGCTTGTGTGTCAGGGGCGGGAGATTCATGTTGTTGGTTGAGTTTCAGACACGCCCACCGGCAAGCTTCAACGCACGCCGCTGTGTGGACGGGCCGTTACTACGTCACATCACGTGGGCCAACCATAAACAAGCATAGATAAACAGTTTTATCCACATATTCCGTCAGAATATTACAGACTGCTCCTTCGCTTCTCATGGAGACCTGCACACACCCAGAGATGACTCACTGTTCACCTTCCTGCCCCTGTAAGCAGGGGGTCTTCTTATGCTAATGCCCTAAACACTCCTGTTTATCCACTCGCTTTTTAGCTTACAGTCCTTCCCAGCAGAGACGTGCACACATGGACTCTAGGTAGTGCTTGAGCACCTGCCCGTTTTGCCCTCTGACAGCAATGTGCCCTTTTGAAAGTTCGTTTTTTACAGTTCTTTATTTAATTGTTTTACAGTGTACTGTATGTGGCTCATGGTAACATCGATCAATTCTGGATTAAAAGCTTCTAATATATACAACAATGCCCCAAATGCGCGATGTAATTTTGTCAGACATCCCCACACGTGCCCCGCGGCACTCCCGTACGTGCCCTGGCTGCAGCCCCTCCCTTCCCTGCTCTCAACGTGAACGCGCAGAGCTGACAGTCAGTCACTCAGTCAGACAGGCCACGGCGGGTGTGTGGTGCAGCAGCACGCAGCAACACGATTAAAAGTGCCCTAGTGACGACCAAGTCAGTAACCACCAGGTAACAAATACAACGAGTGTATTGTTTAGTCCCCTAAATCAGATGCCAAACTAAACTAAAACTTTACTTCTTTTCTTGCATCCATCCATTTAGTCTCGTTGTGCACTTTTGAAAATAGCAGATCTACACGCTCACAATGCGTCATTATGCTAGGGCTGAAGTGATTAAATGTATGTTTTGTAATAATCTTAATCAAAATCTACATAGTAACTAGTAACTAAAGTTTTCAAATAATTGTAGTGGAGTAAAAGTAGAATATTTGCATCTGAGATGTAGTGGAGTAGAAGTAAATGTATTGAAAATGGGAAATACTCAAGTAAAGTAAAAATGCCTCAAAAAGTACAATATACAGTAAGTAGTAGTAACCTTATAGGTTTACATTAATGCTGCTGTTAAATGTTTCTAGGAGATGAACCCTTAATTATCATGCACAGCAGAGCAGTACATTGATTTAGCTCATTTGCATTTACCACTTGTAGAATAATGCCAAGAAGAGACAGGATAAGAAAAGAAAAGAGAGCTACAGCAAGCAGCTCTCTGCTCTCCTGGGTAAAGCAGCCTGAGCCTACCAGCAAGGAAGTTGAGGATGCAGATGTGCCTGATGAACCCTTACCCATCATCAATGATTAAGATGACGAAGAAAGGTCAGAGTCAATACCAGAGTCATGTTAAGGGACAAACTGTCTGTCTAGAGCCCTTTCATGCTCAGATTTGAACTGTGATAATAATAGTAGTAATAATAATAAATAATAATATAATTGTATTGAGAGGCCCACAATTTATTTTAACCACACTAAGTGATACTAAATCAGACATGAAGCTACTTACCAAATGACAAAAAAACAACAACTATGTGGTAGGGTGTTGAATTTTGGCCATGACAGTTAAAGTCTGGTGAGTCTTAATTTTATCATGCATTGCATTGCCCAAATAATTGAAATAAACATCATATTCTATATTGTTTGTATTCTAGGCAGCTACAGCAGGCTCAGGGAAGCAGCCCCCTGCTGTCCTGTAATAGTCCATCTAAGATGAGGGAGACAAATCCATAGAAAATATCTCTGAGTCAGACACAGATGAAGCAGAAATGTCAGAGTCCAGAGCAGCAACATGTTCAGAAACAGTGCTCTCTGATGATGACCAAAATGAGGGAGCGATGGAAGGAGTAACCAAAAAGCGAAAAGAAACTAACATTATCCGGCAAATTTCCGCGCACAATTTCGCGCGCGGGCGAACGCCAGACCGCCACGACAACTCAGAAGGTACCCTTTTTTTTTTTCTTGAGCACCTGCCCCTATAAATGTCTGTGCACGCCACTGCTTCCCAGTGTGAGTTCCACCACTTCCTGTTCCCAACTTAATCTTAACTTGTTGTTTACTTCTTATCCAATAATTTAATCGAGCTAAACAGAAAACAAATGTTTAGTGTTCCTTGATGTACTATACATACATCGTATCATCCGATTCATCCCCTTATATAGTGTAGGGTACCCTGACATACTGTATCATCCTCTTATATAGTGTAGGGTACCCTGACATGCCGTATCATCCCCTTATATAGTGTAGGGTACCCTGACATGCTGTATCATCCCCTTATATAGTGTAGGGTACCCTGACATGCTGTATCATCCTCTTATATAGTGTAGGGCAGTGGTTCCCAAACTTTTTGTGCCCAAGGCACACCAAAGGACAAGTAAAAATCTCAAGGCACACCTATTGTGCAAAATAGCCCTTATAACACGTGTTATCACTCATATCATGTACAATATCTGTAAATGTGCATAATTATTTACTAATGCCAAATAAAATGTGACAAAGACAACTATATTACTCATGAAATATTTATTAACGAAATATTTCAGAAATTAATTTGAAACTTTATCAAATTAGGCTTCATCAAAGCAGCAACACACTCATTTAAACCAGACAGCTCACAACATTAAAAATGAGGCAAAGGAAACTCAGCAGAAATTCAGCACAGAGAACTGTCAATGCAAGGAAGCTGCATTGTCCATGGTCCTGAACTACAAATTATAAATGTAACATTTCAGCAATCAGCATTGAAACATGTGCTATTGTAAATATGTTGCCGACTTACAAATTAGTGAGATACATGTGCCTGTCGGGGCGCACAGAATTTTTTAATCCTTGGTGGCACTGAGGAGAGGGCCACTCGCAAATCCTGTTCAACAGAGAGCCGTGACCTCCTGTTGTTCTTCATGTAAACCAGAGTAGAGAACGCCAACTCCAGAGATGGGGTCGTTACTAAATGTTTTTAATATATTACATATTACTTTAAAAAAAGTAATATATTAAACTACTTCGTTACTATCTACATAAAGTAACTCGTTACTTTACTCGCCGAGCACGTACGTACTGCGCATGCCTGAGTGGCAATAACTTTCCTTACCAGCAGGCGGCGGTAGTGTGTATTCGTCATTCAAAACAGGCAACAACCGGAAGACAGAGAAGAAGAACAGACTACGTGATATCAACAAACAACAAATAGCTGTGCGGTAGCTTCACCTTAGCATGTGTTCTTTGCAGGTGTTTGTTGAGGTTTGACCACGTGGTGTTTCCAGCAGTGGATAACAGCTTCTGGCCTGGACACAGTTTGCACCTCACCGTCACATTCCTGTAATAATAATGGGCATACCTCCACCCCTCGAAAATTATCGCTGACTCAGCCATGTTTATGCAGCACTGCACGTGGAGATGTGGACGCGCAAGTCGCGCAGATTACGTACATATAAACCTACAAAGTACTGATATAGTAAATTAAAAAATAATTATTTTTGTGTAGTTGTATATTGCAATAATAACGTATGGTTGTCACAAAATCCCACGGCACACCCGGACTTGCCTCACGGCACACCAGTGTGCCGCGGCACACCGTTTGGGAACCACTGGTGTAGGGTATCCTGACATGCTCTATCATCCCCTTATATAGTGTAGGGTACCCTGACATACTGTATCATCCTCTTATACAGTGTAGGGTACCCTGACATACTGTATCATCCTCTTATATAGTGTAGGGTACCCTGACATACTGTATCATCCTCTTATATAGTGTAGGGTACCCTGACATACTGTATCATCCTCTTATATAGTGTAGGGTACCCTGACATACTGTATCATCCTCTTATACAGTGTAGGGTACCCTGACATACTGTATCATCCTCTTATATAGTGTAGGGTACCCTGACATGCTCTATCATCCCCTTATATAGTGTAGGGTACCCTGACATACTGTATCATCCTCTTATATAGTGTAGGGTACCCTGACATGCTGTATCATCCCCTTATATAGTGTAGGGTACCCTGACATACTGTATCATCCTCTTATATAGTGTAGGGTACCCTGACATACTGTCTCATCCTCTTATATAGTGTAGGGTACCCTGACATGCTGTATCATCCTCTTATATAGTGTAGGGTACCCTGACATACTGTCTCATCCTCTTATATAGTGTAGGGTACCCTGACATGCTGTATCATCCTCTTATATAGTGTAGGGTACCCTGACATGCTGTATCATCCCCTTATATAGTGTAGGGTACCCTGACATACTGTATCATCCCCTTATATAGTGTAGGGTACCCTGACATACTGTATCATCCTCTTATATAGTGTAGGGTACCCTGACATACTGTATCATCCTCTTATATAGTGTAGGGTACCCTGACATACTGTATCATCCTCTTATATAGTGTAGGGTACCCTGACATACTGTATCATCCCCTTATATAGTGTAGGGTACCCTGACATGCTGTATCATCCCCTTATATAGTGTAGGGTACCCTGACATACTGTATCATCCTCTTATATAGTGTAGGGTACCCTGACATACTGTATCATCCTCTTATATAGTGTAGGGTACCCTGACATACTGTCTCATCCTCTTATATAGTGTAGGGTACCCTGACATACTGTATCATCCTCTTATATAGTGTAGGGTACCCTGACATACTGTCTCATCCTCTTATATAGTGTAGGGTACCCTGACATGCTGTATCATCCTCTTATATAGTGTAGGGTACCCTGACATGCTGTATCATCCCCTTATATAGTGTAGGGTACCCTGACATGCTGTATCATCCCCTTATATAGTGTAGGGTACCCTGACATACTGTATCATCCTCTTATATAGTGTAGGGTACCCTGACATACTGTCTCATCCTCTTATATAGTGTAGGGTACCCTGACATACTGTATCATCCTCTTATATAGTGTAGGGTACCCTGACATGCTGTATCATCCCCTTATATAGTGTAGGGTACCCTGACATACTGTATCATCCTCTTATATAGTGTAGGGTACCCTGACATGCTGTATCATCCTCTTATATAGTGTAGGGTACCCTGACATACTGTATCATCCTCTTATATAGTGTAGGGTACCCTGACATGCTGTATCATCCCCTTATATAGTGTAGGGTACCCTGACATACTGTATCATCCTCTTATATAGTGTAGGGTACCCTGACATACTGTATCATCCCCTTATATAGTGTAGGGTACCCTGACATACTGTATCATCCTCTTATATAGTGTAGGGTACCCTGACATACTGTATCATCCTCTTATATAGTGTAGGGTACCCTGACATGCTGTATCATCCTCTTATATAGTGTAGGGTACCCTGACATGCTGTATCATCCTCTGGCCCAAACCAATGACAGAGGCTCTCTCAGTGCGTCACTAGATCATTTACAAATAGTTCTACTGATACATTTAACTTGTAGTGAGTGAGAGGAACAATAAATGCAGTTGCTATTCTGAACAAATAATCTATGGAATTAAGTTTTTTTTTCTTTCAACAATAGTTACAAATGCTTTTTGCAAGTGAGTAATAGATGTTGTGATGTTTCTTTCATAAAGATTCTGCCTTAGTGGCCAGGAGACAAGAAGCCATGGAAGCAGCTCGGATGAAGATGCAAGAGGAACTTGATGCCAAGGCTTCCATCTTCAGGGAGAAACAGAAACAGGTGCAGTAATAAATACAAATAAAAAGTATGTTTGAAAGAAAGATTGTCCATGATGTAACACTTGAACTCAATGTGTGATGTATTTTTGTGAACAGCAAGAAGAAGAAAAGCGGAGGCAGAAAATCGAGATATGGGACAGTATGCAACAGGGAAAGAGTTACAGAGGAACAGCCACACCTTCTCAGGTGAGAGTCGACCTCTTCATCAGACTGTTCCCTGGTGGACACATTATGAGATGGATTTGAAATGTTAAACAGTTCGGAATGCACTCAATTTTACAAATCATCTTCTTATATTTATTCATCCACATTAAAGACACAACATGTTGGTTATTACAACATGCTTTTACTATTCTCCACTGCCAGGGAAGTAATGATAAGGTAATTATACTAAGTATATGTCTGTGAAAATTCCTCTGGCTCAGTATCTAGCTCAGTGGTCTTCAATATGTTTTACATGCGAGACAAAGTCAAGAGGAGAGCCATTTGTACCGCAAAGTATGAAAAGCTGCATACAGTTATAATAAGCATGTCTGCTTATGAATCTGTCATCCCACCCAGAACATACAATATGCAATGCAGCCAACCAATACTGTCATGTAAAGCGTCTTTGAGCACTCGGAAAAGCGCTATATCAAATACATTCATTATCATTATTAATAAGCAGAAATCAGTTTCTTAGTGAGCTACTCAGAAGACAGCGGTTGGTACTCACCCCACACGAAGCGTGGTGTTAATAAGTGCAGTCTCCCTCACTGTCCTCCTCAGTGTCTCCTTCACTGTCCTCTAGTTCCTCTTCTTGCATAGGTAGATGATGAAGATGCTGCAGTCTTCCTCACTGCCTCCGATTTGTTTTCTCCAAAACGTGTTGCCAAAACTGTGAAGTCCTTGCATTTCCTGAGGCCAAGTTGGAGGATCAAATACTAAGAAATGATCACATGACTGGAAGTCATATCTGATTCCAGATGTGGGAAGTAACTAAGTACACTTATTCAAGTACTGTACTTAGGTACCATTTTGAGATACTTGTACTTTACTTGAGTATTTCTATTTTATGCTACTTAGTACTTCTACTCCACTACAGTTCAGAGGTAAATGGTGTACTTGTACTCCACCACATGTATTTAACACCTTTAGTTACTTTACAGCAGGGATGGACAACTTTGATGGTGGTGGGGGCCACATCATTGATGTACTGGCCACCAGGGGGCTGCAGATTCACTTGGAACACACACACACAAATTCCATGTATTGTATGTAATTATTAACAAATATACTAAGTCTGACATCTTCATTGACATTTTACAATCTTTCAGGGAACATCCTCTAATAATCTCACTAAACAAATATCAGTTCACATAAGTGGCATGTTTGTATTGAACAGGTTATTTAACAGTGGAATAAAACTATTTTAAACTATTGGAAAGCACGGAACATGTGTGTGCATTAAGATGAACCATTAGATGACATAAACATGAAGTCATGAACACTAACCCAGACATTAGCTGTCTAACTTGAACCTAAGACACTTGTAGCCTGTCTCTGCTCACGCACAATGAGGGGAATGTCAACACAGACACCTGTCAACCCGCACTCTGCTGTTCCTCAGCGCCGCTCCCCCTCCCTCCCACTGAAATTATGAATGAAAAGCGTATAGTATCATAGATAACACGGCAGGGTCCGTGACAGTTTGATCTGATTTCAAATAAACAAAGTCTTGGTTTTTAGAATATTAAACTTGTTTTGCCAAATTCAGATGATAAATACAACCTTTAAGCTTGTAAAGGCATAATTACAAGAGGCAACTTAACGTCACAGCAGGCATAACAACAGCCGGTGTTTCTTGTGAGGGTTTCCCCGGGAAACAAACACAATACACACAAACACGTCACAGATTATTACGCGGTATTTGAAATCATGTACGCAGCTCGCGACGTAACTAGGAGTCTAGTGGACGGTATCAGTACTAAAAGTAAAAAAATAATATATATAGCCTATATATTTTAAATTAATTACATTGTTTATAAATTAATCTGAGGGCCGCAAAAAGAGGAGGTGGGGGGCCGCCATTTGCCCATCCCTGCTTTACAGATGTGGATTAAAGGTGGGGCAGGTCATTTTGGAGAAACCAAACACACACGAACGCGCACATGACCAATGAGGGCACGAGATAAGTGTGTGCACAGATGGAAGGCTGACAGGCAGGTAGGCCATCCAGTTACTTTAGCCGGGCCGGCTCAGATGATTGGTCGTGCTTTTTACAGCGCCACGGGTTCCACAGATGAATTATTTTTTAATGGATTTATTGTCAAAGCACTTCAGATATTCATTGCTATCGGGATGTTAAGAGCATTCCATGGAATATAACAAGTGTATCTCGAGCCGGTTTCTCAAACTTACCTATCCCACCTTTAATGATGTGAAATATAATCAAGTGTTGAATCAGACTTTAGTTCCACCTGGAGTAAATCCACCAGCTACCCTGCAGTACACAAAGTACTTCAAACTAGCTGCACCTTTACCAGCTTTGAGAACACTTTCATGATCAATCATTATAAAACATATCATATATATTATTCTGAAATGGACCAATCAAACAATGACTACTTTTACTGTCGCTACTTTCACTATATTTTGATGAGAATACTTTTCTACTTTTACTTGAGTAACATTTTGAATGCAGGACTTTTACTGTAACAGAGTATTCCTACACAAGATCTGAGTACTTCTTTCACCTCTGTCTGATGGCACCAACTCTGTCGTCCAGTGATCTAAGCCTCTGCCTCCTGCAAAGCTTCACAGGTCCGTCGGTTATGGCCTGCGGCTCGGCCAGCTCTCAGTTCAATCAGTCATAGAAAGTCCGAAGATTTTTTGCAGGGAGCAAAACGCCAAAGGGGCTGCTTAATGTATTTTAGTTCTCTGCACTGAGTGTTGACAAGAATCACGTGTAGACGAAATACGTGTTCTGTTTTGATGACCTATCAGGTACGCAAAGGCGTGCAGTGACACAAGTGATGTTACGCTTTTCAGATGTTGCCACACATGCGTACCTGCGTTATGTGCACCCCTGTCTATCACCTGTCATCTCATGAGGAACCCTGATTTAACTCATGGAGCAGCCAGGAAGACAAAATAAAAAGGGTACCACTTGGCAATAACACTACCCTTATAAAGGGTTTAGGAATAGTTTGTAATTAATTCATTAATTAGGTTGTGAACACTTTATAAATCATTAACAAGCTTTTATAAGCCATGAGATAAACAGGGCGACTGTGACCGGTTGCTTGCCAAATAGTGAGCCCACATTTATCTGTACCGCTAAGCCTTGTATTGGCTATTTAGCTTACTTCGTCTTCTTCATCAGCCAGCATCCTTGGTATCTGTTGCTCACTGACTTGATTCTCCCTAAGTAGCCAATGTAAGGCTTAGTCATCTTGCCAAATAGTGAGCCTGTGTTGATGTATGGAAGCTATGTTAGAACTGGTTAATAAATGGTTCTTAATGATTAATAAAGTGTTTGCAACCTAATTATAAACCCTTAATGAAACCTTTATAAGGGTAGTCTTAGTGTAAAGTGGTACCAGAAAAAGAGTACCGGTACAATAATTAATATTCCGGGGCGTCTTCTTCCTGCACTTTTTTTGAAGTGATCCGCTGCCACAACAACACTTCTAATGTGAACTACACCAACATGTAAGGGATAATGTGCAGCAATCTGGTCATTAAGAAGAAAAGAACACGGCTACTTACAAAACAAAATGGATGTATTCATATCCTCGATTCTGTCACCAAGCTGTCTGTGTCTTTTGTCTTTACTAGGGGAGTTCCAGCATCATAAATTAAAGTGTGCTGCTCTCCACCATGTAAAAACGAATATTGACAAATTGTTCCACGTGTTTTCTGATGGAGGAGAACAAATGTGTTGTTTTGGCCACAACTAATTAAATGAACCTCTTTCTGGTTGTTATGACTGCACATAGTCACTTGATCAGAGCTTCCTCAGTACCAGTATGCCATTTGATAAAGTCCAAGTTGACCATCAGAATTGAGTATTGAACTCAGCTAATAAGTGGGATGACATCACTCCATTTGGTGTGCCCTGACTCTGGATGTTTCTCCCTGCAGCCCCCTGCAGAGGCCAGCTCCTCCGCTGCAGCCAGACCAAAGCCGGACAAGAAGCCCCTCCGCAGTGCAGGTGTGTATTTCTCAGGATGGAACACTGAGTGGGGGTCATTAAAGGCTGCTCCTTTGTTCCCAAGACAACAAGTGCCATAAAACAAAGCTACACGAGTACACGCACACAAACCACATTAATGAGGCATTCTGTATACTGTTCCAGTATGAAGCTGTGTGGAGCACAGGGTGCTTCACTTTGATATGCCTAACCCACACGAATACATGTCACATAGGGCAACATACATGTACCAGTGCTTGAAAGATTATTAACTAAAAGTCCCATTTGTTTAAACGATTGTGCATCTGTGTGTATTTAGTACTAGGCATGTCAAGATCCCAGAATATTATTGGATACGGCTACTAATAACAGTGACATTCCACGGTTCCCAATACCAATTGAACATCACAGTGAAACACTCGTTGTATATGTGTACACCACTCCCATACCACCTGATGGTTGCCCTCCCAGCCTGCAGTACACATGGATAAAGATGTGCTGAGTCAGTACTGACACAATCTGATTCTGAGGGCATCAGGATGGACATCTGAAACATGTTGAGTTAAAAAGCCCAACGGGTGTGGGTAGCTCCTTCTTGGTTTCCTCTCTTCAGCTCTACAGTTTAAACCAGGATGTTTGTACGTTTTTAGTATGCAGAATCCTGTTTAGCAATTATTCGTTGGTTTTTCTCTGCATTTGAAAATGCACGTGTGGCGGTAGAGCCTCAGAAGGGTCATTTGCAAGGTACTTGAACCACAGGTGCAGTAGTAGGGTGTGTACAGACACATAAACGTGTGTGTTGCAGCCTTTCTTACCTCCTTCTCTCGGTGTGTTTCAGACTACAGTCCCCTGAGTGGACAGGAGGGGGGCTCCTGCACCTTCAGGCCTGGCAGGAGGGGTCCGTCAGCTGGTGGATGAGGTTAAAGAAGGTCAGAGATGTTGATCTGTGACCTCTGACATCTTGATGTGCAAACTGACTGGAGGGGGCTCAAACTTCACTGAGATGTTTTTACTCCCGTTTGATTCCTTATTTACTCTGTCAAAGATAACTTGATACTCGTCCATTGTGCGCCTTGAAGTTGAAAGCTTGTAATGATGCCATTCCTGTAAGCGGTGTTACCAGCAGGTTTGGCTGATGAACTTCAGTCAGTGTGTTTTTTCTCATGTGTTTGAATATGTTTCCATTCATGTGTTCCACCTAAGCTTTTAACATGTATGTTGCTAGAGCAGTTGTAGCTAGTGGACATGTGGTTGATTATTAAAAATACTACATTCAGTTAATGTTTGGATCTATCAAAATGCAAGGATGTTTTTTTTATACTGCTCTGCACATTTGTTATGTAATAGAAATGTGATCACCCTATCTTTTACATCAATATCTGTTTTCTTTGATGTCAACTGAGGAGGTCATATCTTCTTAATAGAACATCTGATCTTAAGTGGCTCACTATAATGAATAGAATATATCTAATAAGAGTGCATTACATTTAATGTTTCAAATACATGCCGTTGTATTACATAAACAAATAATACAATCAACTCCTAATCATTCAAATAAAAGCCTTATATGATTTTGAGTGTGTCTGTTTGTGTGTGGACTGCCGAGGACCACAAGATGGAGCTGCAGACCAGAGGACATTGAAAAACAAGCTGTGTCTGTTATGTAGCACATAAGATGTCATGGAGCAAAACACATTAACTACAACAAAAATAATCTTTATGCTGTCCAGTTCAGATTTCAGGACGCTGTTTTTGGTTAGGCTAAGCAATGCTAAATGTTGGTGTCATTGGGCTAAACGTATTATAGTAATAACAGTAATTATACATAAATGACAATTACAACTATTAGGACTTTTGTTATTATTATTTTGTTAAACCAGAAGGCTAATACTGCAACAATTGCAGGTTGGTTCAGTGATCATGTCTTTTCCCATTTAGCATGAACGCAGCATCGTTCAATCACATTTCAGGGATAGGTGAATTATAACCTGGCTGTATTTCGGCAAAAATAATCCAATCACCGAGTTTACAATTCTGTCACGTGGGGCACGTCTTGAGAGAAAATCAATTCACTTTCCATAGGCTATTATTCTTATTTTTAGTTGAATTCAGCGACTATGCATTGTTCCCAAATGGAAAAACTAAGCACATTTTGTACGCTGTAATTCATTCGCGACTGGATTGTATTCCATGGCAACTGTGGCGGAGGCTCGTGGATGTGGTTTTAGGAGTAGCTTGCCAACTCAAAATGACACAAAACATTATTTATTAGAAGGCTCCGATTAATGAAAGAGGATGTCCTTTCCTTGTGGTACAATACTTCTATATGATGCGACGTTTTACAGAATAGATGGGGATAAGTAGGTCTACTTCCGGTTCCTCCCACGTAGAAGGGTCTAGCCAGTCACAGCGCTGTTACGGGAAGCTCGTAGGCTCAAACAGCTGTTAAACCCTTCGCGATCAGCGATCCCGACGGTCCGATATTCTTCCGGTAGCGAGCATGGGGCCGCTATTCAAGGCAAAGGCGCTGCTTGTGTCGGTCGGTGAGGTGTTGCAGTGTGCCTTTGGTCGGTAGTGACGGACAGACGGACAGCTGGCTGAGCGGAGAGCCTCGGCAGAGAACGGCTCAGTTGGCGACTTCAAGGCGACTGCTGTGATGCTACGTAGGCAGCTGGAAGAAATGGGATTTCCTGCTATGAGAGAGAGTCTTTGAGCCCGGAGCCTCGGACTTGCCTCTTCTATTTTACCTTATTTTTAACTGAGTTGGTTGGTTTGCTTTACAGACGCGGTGCTGTTCGGATAGCTACAGAGGGCACTGGTCGCTTGGGGAAGCTTTGGGGAATGGCAGGTCGAAGCCGAAGAGCCTGGTTTAGTGTTCTGCTGGGGTTGGTGGTCGGGTTCACGCTGGCTTCCAGACTCGTCTTACCCAAGGCGACCGAGCTAAAGAAAGCCGGACAGAAACGGACGGCGAACCCTGCAGGCTGTGGACTGAACGGGGGTCACAGGAAGGAATACGACGGAGTACTATGGCCACCGCAAGATAACAGTTTACCGGCGACCGAGAAGCCTGGCTCCGGGTCCAATCATTTCCTGTTCGTCGGTGTGATGACTGCCCAGAAGTACCTGAACAGCCGGGCTGTGGCGGCTCATCGGTGAGTGTCTCAGCGTGGAGCTGCCGGGGCTCTGTACACCTGTAGGCTGCCTTCTCTGTCGGCTCACCTTTAGGAACATGGACCAATAAACAGAGGTGGAAGAAGTACTCAGATGTTGTACTTTTAAGTAAAAGAGTGTATTAATACTCTGTTACAAGTAAAAGTCCTGCATTTAAATGTTACTCAAGAAAAGAAGCATCAAAATATAGTGAAAGTAGCGACAGTAAAAGTATTCGTTGTGCAGATTGGTCCATTTCAGAATAATATATATGATATGTTTTATAATGATTGATCATGAAAGTGTTCTCAAAGCTGGTAAAGGTGCAGCTAGTTTGAATGACTTTGTATACTGCAGGGTAGCTGGTGGATTTACTCCAGGTGGAACTAAAGTCTGATTTAACACTTGATTATATTTCACATCATTCATCCACATCTGTGAAGTAACTAAAGGGATTAAATACATGTAGTGGAGGAAAAGTACACAATTTAAAAGTCTCTCAAAATTGCCAGTCCCAATAAATCACTTTCGATGGGCTGCATGGTCTTTCATAGATGCCATTATCACCACCCAATGTCAGAGTGTGTCATTGGTTCTCACTGATGGCAGGCTCCCAGTACTCTATTTAAAACCCTTTTTAGGGAATTCACAAGCAAACACAACATTTGACTAATGCAGAGTGTGGGATATGGTGTTTTACTGCTGGGCGGGCATTACTCGAAGAGCCCTGTGAATCGTCGTGTTTCCAGTATATCAAATACTAATTTAGCCCTTTAAAAGGACAGTCTGCCAGAGACCCAGTGATATCTCAAAATGACTTGTTTGTTCAGACTAACAAAGGTGTAGTCACATTCATTGACAGTGCTTTACAAATGAGAAATACATTAATAGACACATTTTTAGCATTTAGTGCCCAGTGGCACGTTTTTAACTCTGTTCCAGGGATCATAATGTTATATCAGTCTTTAGTCCAACACAGATTGCCTTTACATTTCAGCAGCCCTCTGATAGATTCTCAGACGTTGTTTCTGAGGCTGGCAGATTTACATGTGCTGTAGAGACCTGTGTCATTCACACCCCAGACAGAAGCTCAGCACCGTCACTTCCGCCCAGATGCTCCAGCCCTGAGATTAGCAGCTGTTCTCCTGGAAATAATAAGTAGCACTTGGACAAGCAGATACTCATAATGTCTGAACTCTATGAACAATATTATTTCCTGTGTGTAGTGATGTAAATGTTTAAATGAAGGCCTGAACATCTTCCAACAGGACTGTGATGTTGTTGCAGGAGAGTGTTTTATAGTGAAGGCCTCCTCTACTGTTTTTATTTTCAATCAGGACCCATGGTCTGTGAATGAAGTCAACATGCGAACTGTTCATTCTGTTAAACAGCTCTTTTTACCTAGGTCTGAATTGAAATGCCTAACAGTACTATCATCTTTTTGATGAGTTCATCCTAAAGAAACGCTCGGAGTGAATTAAAGGTACTCCTGGAAGGCAGCGATACAGTGTAGATGTAAAGGGCTTTTATTGTGAAAGGCAGGAACGGAAGGAGCTGTTGTCCTTTAACAGTCTGGAAGCAATACAGTTTTCCGTCTTGTTTCGGACTACAGAGACTCAATGTTATTGTTATATGATCTTGATGAGTAAAGGCTCATAGCGCTTGGCTGCAGTCATGTTTCACTCCGAGTCTGCGATGTCCACAAGAGAACATGTTCTGACAATGTTTTACACCGCTTAGAGAAATACAAATGTAGTGGATAGCAAAGCAACTCATCAGACAAGGGGATGTGGTTCATCACCATATATTAATACATTACAGTACAACAAACTTTTCAGATAAGTTTTGTTTTGGGCAACTTTGATCTTCCCCCAGAAAGGCACGGATGTCAAATGCAGGATGTAGATTTGATCAGCTGCTCATGTTGAACATCAATATGACTTCCTGTTGGGTTTACGATATGCCTCGCGCTGACTTTTTTGTGCGTCCCGTCATGCTACATATGTAGAGTTTCAGACTTTTAGGTGAAAGCACAACCAAACGCTGCTTGTTAGGGCGCGCTATAGAGCCTGTTTGTGCGCAAATGACGAAACCCCCAATAGAAATATATATTTACACCTGACCCGACAAGTGTTAAAAAAACATCCGTCTTTTACTTTTTCTAAGGCCCTCAAAAAGACAATTCATTTGGTAGAAAAAATCATTCCTAGGATTACAATAGGTCTTCGACTTTGTCGAGCTCAGGCCCTGATGAGCCAACATGTGGCGTTAGTGCACACAGTGTAAACTCTATTCTCTTGCTATTACTATTCAGCCCACATTCTACTTTGTTCCCATTGCACAGAGTACAGTTACTAAGACAACAAATGCATTTCAGCAGAGTACATACAAAATGAACAGAAGAGACACTAGAGAATAAATGTAGAACAAACATTAAGGCATTTCTATGAAAAAGTTTATAGATATTTATGAGGTAGGTAACATGAGCTGATGCATATTACAAAAAATCCTGCTTATCCATCATTTCCCTTTTCTTGACTCTGTGTGTTCACAGGACGTGGGCGCAGACAGTTCCAGGACGTGTAGAGTTCTTCTCCAGCGAAGGCTCTGACACCTCTATACCCATTCCCATAGTGGCTCTGAAGAATGTAGATGACTCTTACCCACCGCAGAAAAAGTCCTTCATGATGCTAAAGTACATGCATGACCATTACCTGGACAAGTACGAGTGGTTCATGAGGGCCGATGACGACGTCTACATCAAGAGTGAGAAGCTGGAGAGCTTCCTGCGCAGCCTCAACAGTAGTGAGGCCATCTTTCTGGGACAAACAGGCATGGGGGCCCGGGACGAGCTGGGTAAACTAGCTCTGGAGCCTGGGGAAAACTTCTGCATGGGGGGGCCAGGGGTCATCATGAGCCGTGAGGTCCTCAAGAGGATGGTGCCTCACATTCGAGAATGTCTACAGGAGATGTACACCACCCATGAAGACGTGGAGATTGGCCGCTGTGTCAGGAGGTTTGCCGGGGTCCAGTGTGTCTGGTCCTATGAGGTAAGATGTTGTCATTCACATACTTCATATATGAAGCAGTCTCTCAGTTCCCACTGTGTGTGAAGGGATACTTTACAAGTTGCATAAAACAAAAAAGTTTGACCTCAGAAACTGCACAGTTGATTACATTCAGTCAGAATTGAAGATGCAAGAGAAAGAAGGGCCTAATTTGGCCTGGTGGCCTTCTGGTCTGTCACACCGCTCATGGCATGTGCTTCTCCTGAAACACAGGAAATGAGTTCCACTACAGCAGCTGAAGCTTCACAGAGAGCTGTGTGACTGCTCAACCCTGTCTTTCCTATGTTTTATACACATTTGTTGGCAGTTATGTCTCACTGAAATGAAGTTGTTGCTGAGAAACAAAAGAGCATACAGGAAGAGTTCTATAAATAGAACAACCGCCCTGTTCTTTTGGCTCTGGTGCCATACGTTGTTCCAGAGGAGCCTATCGCAACATGCGTTGGATACGAGGCACTTAGAGGCAGGCAGATACCCTTATAAAGGCTGCTGGTCTATTCCGCTTTATTTATACTCAAAAGCTGTTGAGACTGCAGGCAGAGACTTTTCTGCCCAGCTTGTTCTCCGTTACATTATTACCCAAACAGCCAGGGGCCGTGTCAACTATTCTTTGAAGAAGCTAGCAAGTCATAAATCAAACATAGCTGCATGCTCTGCTTTACAGCATCTTAATGCTGAGAAACCACTGTTGTGTAAATGATAATAGTTAACGGCTGTTTGACCCTCACTGTGGTCTAAACGAAGTTTCATACAGATGTTTGCAGCGGTCTAGTTATCAACAGAGCAACATGATGTCTCAGCAGGAGAATCCGTGTCTTCGTTCTTTGGTTATTCCGTTTCAAAACCGAATAGGAACAACTCAAAACTCGTGTTGTTATTCCGTTTTAAAACCAAAACGGGAAATCGAATAAATCAACTTTTTGGTTTTGTTTGACTAAGAGGACGTGTATCTTCGGACCATTTGTTTTTCTATATTTATTTACATGTAAATGCGAAGCTCTCGGAAGTGATTTAAAAACAAAAGCACTCGTATGCTAAAATACACTTGCATTGAAGCACTACAGTATCCGGTTAAAAGAACCGTGATAATATCATAAACAAGGTGAATTTAGGCTAGTTCCTTGCGCTCACAACGATGAGCGTCGTATATCTGTGTCTAAAACGGACAACATTGTTAGGAGATTTAAACTATACAGCGATTCTGCACTGCGGTCACTCAGCCGCCTCGCGTTCGCTTGGTCAAATCAGAAGCGCTTCATTTTTTGAAGCTGCAATGACTGGGGCTGATGGGAAGAGGAGGCTTTCTTAAGGTTTTTTAATATTATAAAAAATAGCACTCTTGTACTCAGAACAAATCCAACGCGAGGCCATTTTAGACATAGAGATACTACGCTTAGAGGCTTATCGTGGTGACGCGAGGAACTAGCCTAAATTCACCTGGTGTTCCGTTGTTTATAATATGATCACGTTTCCTTTAACCAGATACTGTTGTGCTTCAATGCAAGTGCTTTTGTTTTGAAATCACTTCGAGAGCTTCGCGTTTACTTGTAAATAAATAAAAACAAATGGTCAAAAAGTTGTTCCCATTTTGGTTTTAAAACAGAAAAACAAAACAAGTTTTTAGTTTTTCCTACTCGAATAACCAAAGAACCAACCATACACGGATTCAGGAGGCTCTGGCTGTTTCTCAATGTCGAGTAAGGCTGCTCCAGAGCCACTATTTCAAGCATAGAGTGCCGCCCAAGTACTGTTCCAATGTCCAGCATACTTGGAATTCTACCGAGCCCGGCGTACTTCGTTTGGAGAAATGTCGAGGCTGCACATGTGTAGACTCCGCGGTCTTAAAATCCCCACAATGCTTTGCACACGGACCAATTTCCCCAAATCTGTGGTGGAAAGTGTAAGGCGGGGCCTCTCATATGACGCACACCTGCACACTTGCTCGCCTGTTCTTCTCTTCGTTTTCCGAATGCCAGGAAGGATTCTTGCCTCGCTTCTGAAGCAAGTGACTCGAAGACATGTCCTACCAAGGAAGCGTACTCGACATTGAGAAACACCCTCTGTCTCCGTTTGCTCTGCAGCTTTCTAGTCGTATCTTTCCAGATGACCTTGACATGTGTCAGTGTACTCCTTCCGTTTTTGTGAAACAAAGCAGACCTACATTCAAGATCACTCTTTTGAACAGGAAATCCAATAGTCCTGAAATGCATCGTCATCTTAATGTTTCAGAGCCCTCTTAAAGGTCCTACATTTCTACATCATCAGACAGACAAGCTCATTCTAGAGAATCTAGACCAAGAGACGGGAAGTAACTGCCCACACTCATGAGCCATGTCTCAACATGCTCTTATCTGCTCACCCCCCCTCCCACACACACACACACACACACACACACACACACACACACACACACACACACACACACACACACACACACACATTCTGTCTGACTCTCTTTTTTTTAATTGCAGTTAATGAAATATTTAGATGTATCACATTGTGGATCATATACAGTATATAAAACAAATGATTTGTATAAACTTGTGTCTGTGTCAATAAGAGTGACGTGTGTGAAGATGAATACATTAACATTGTGTTTGAGTTTCAGTCCTGAAACTTCAGATGAGTGAAGTAACTTCTTGTTAAAGGTGTGTAAATGAAATTAGACATTGTTAGTCTGTTGACTTGCTTATGAGGAATGACTCTGTGATCAGAGGCTGTCTAGTTGGATATCTTTATATCCGTTGTCTCACTTAGTTAAATAATAATGTTTGAGTTTGAATATGAAATGGAGTTGTTCACTCGGCGCTCTGTGCTCCCCCTCTGTCCCTCCTCAGTACTGGCTCTGCACCTTGTTTACACTCGTCATCCAGAAGCCAACAGAAATGGAAGGCCAGAAGTGCTGAATTAGCACAAGTTACAGCTACAAGTGCAGGCTGTGTGTGGTAGCAGCAGCAAGCACTGCTCTGCAGGATGGTTGCATTCTGGGAGATTTTAGAAGTCTACTAGCGACCGCTGCAACCTTACTATAGGGGGACTTTCCTCATTGAGGGGCACTTTGTGTCATCATTTGGTCTTATACATGTTGCATAGGATCTGCTTTTCCACTGCATGGCCCTGGCACCTCCCCCTGTGTTACTTTGTAACCTTTTTTTTTCTTCAGACATGCTCCTTCTTTAAACTTCATCAAACTATGGAGCAACCTCAGAAAGGTTAGTCAGTGTCTGGCCAAGTCATTCATCGGAGTTGGGGGGTATCGAGTAAACACTTGATGACTGGCTTTTGATCACAAAAGCACCTTAGTGACTCCTAAATACATACCATCATGCAATCACACCATTCCAATGATACTACTGTTACATCTTAACTTAACCTCATAAATGACTTATAATCTCTGGCCAGAAACTAAATGAAAAAGACCAAGACCCAGGAACCCCTTCCTGAATGTTAAAGCCTGCTGACTTGACTGTATGAGGTGAGCAGCAGCCTGCTGTACTCGGGAGCCCTGAGACCTTCCCTCCCCCACCCTGCATGCCAGCTCACAAACAAGCTCCAACACAGCTAATGGGAATCACAAGGCTGCACTGCTGAGAGCTGAGTCCACCTCCTAATCCTCACCTCTGCTGAGCGGCCCCCTCACTGTGCTGCCTGCCACAGCACTGCCGCTCATTCAGGATTAACTGGGTTCCAATGTATTCCTTCTTATCTTAATGTCATTTGTACATATCAAAAGCTACACATGGCTTCATATCTTACATAAAGTGTCTGGCCTACAGTGGTACATACAGCATGCATACAGGCAAATGTACTGAACTGAAAATGGATCATTTAATATTTGTACTGGTCAGTTTAACCAGTGATTACATTTGAACAAATTCACCAAGTGCCTGCACTTTGCAGAAGAAATGTCTATTGTGGAAGGTTTCAAAGATCAGATCAAATTTGTATAAAATCATGAGGGAAAAATCCACAGACACCGGCTGAGGGGGTGGCCGATGCCTCGCATGTTCATCACAGATGTGCCAAACATGTGGACCTGTTGGGAGCTACAGACGGTGCGCAGAGAGGTCCAGATACAGCACATTAGATCCTGCGAGACCCTTTTCATTCTGGCCATCCTCTTGATACGTTTGTATTTGAAGAAATGACTGAAGCACAGCCATGTGATCATGGAGTTTTTACCCTGACAGAGGATTTCGCCGCGAGGATGGGTGCAGAGACTTGCGGCAAATTTGTTCAGTTTTGTTTCTATGGTTACCACCTTTGCTAGCTTGAGCCGCTTGCTGCACTTAGTTATTTGTAAGGTGTAGTGCAGGCTGTGGTTGTGCACACCACATTATTTAAAATAAAAGAAGATGTGAATTATAAAAAGTATTGCCATTTGGTAAACTCATTATAGCAACCATCCCAGAAAAGGTGAAAAACTATAAGTAAATGTTGCTTTGAGAAGCCATGCTGCTGGCCCGGGCCCAGCTGAGGTTCAGTGTGTCCCTGCAGAGAGAGGGCCAGGCTCCTCCTCCATCTCCATCCCACTGCCAACTCATGCTTTCCTTTTTTTACACCGCCTCCTTCTTTTCCGCTCTGATTGTATGCTTAGCAACTCTGAAGGACTGTTGAAGCAGAATGCTGACATGTTCTCTGCTTTCACTCCTCCAGCTACAAAGCCACAGCTTTCATTTTTATACTTTTTGAGTGAACTGAAAGAATGTGTATGAAATCATATCTGATCTGATAAGACACACTTGGCATTATGCGTATGAATGGTGCCTTTGTTTGTAGCTGATCACATGAACTGTCTTTACTTTTTTACTAAAGTCAGCATCCAGCTCTGTCTCCATGTGTTTCCTGTCTATGAATTGTCATGAGCATAGACGAGTCTTCCCTGTAGTTCTCTTCCAGTTTCCCTTTCTTCCTCTCCTGTAGTCAGAAGCCGTCTCCTCTCCTGTCTGCTTGGCACTCTAAACTGTGCCAGTCCAGGCCTGAGTCACGCTTCTGGACTCCTCCACCCTCTGATTATCTATTTTCCTTTTTTTTTCTTTCTCTCATTCAACTCTGACGTTAAAGCACTGACTGTAGGAAGAGTTGTTGAGAATAATCACATGCAAACACAAGCAGTGAAAGATGCTAAGCACCAACAGTCCATGAATTCATTCCAAAGTATGAATTATAGTAAATACTTTTTTAAAGCCGACCCATATACGATAAATCTACATCTACATACATATAAATATACATATATTTCAACGCGTTAATGTTTCAAGATTGATCACAAGCATTAACGTGTTAATGTTGAATGCCCTAATATGTATGTATTCCATTATATTACAGTTTATAACATTTCATTCAGCTGATGCTTTAGTCCAAAGCAACTTACAATAAGTTCAATAAACAGAAAAGTACAAGAATATTTGCTTAAAAATTTGACAAACTATTGAATTGCTAGTGCATTAATGTCAAATGGGCGTCGACACGCCCTGCTCAGATTGGTGTGTCCCGCACAGTTGTGTCTTTTCAGCCGTGCCTTTGGCCGATTCAACATGTTGAATCGGCCAAAGGCTGTCGGTAAAATAAATCACTCTGGTTGGCTGTTCAGCTAGCGAATCAGTGCATGAGAAGCGAAACGTAAGTGAGGGACCCAAACAAACTATTAAGAAGGCAAATCTGAGATTTCAATTAACTCCAGCTCTCGACACAGGTTCGGGAAAGCCCCATGAGCTTCTCGTTGTAGAGTGAAAATGGAACGCACACGCTATTTGTTGTTTGTTTATATCACGCAGTCTGTTCTTCTTCTCTCGGTTATCACGCAGTCTGTTCTTCTTCTCTCGGTGTATCACGCAGTCTGTCTTCCGGTTGTTGCCTCTTTTGAATAACGAATACACACTACCGCCGCCTGCTGGTAAGTAGAGTTATTGCCACTCATGCATGCGCAGTTCGTACGTGCTTCTTGGCCGTCTGCTGAAGTCTTTGCGGTGTGTTCCAGTGCGACACATGGCCAAGACACAGAGACGTGAGGCGACACAACAGTCGGGGTCCATCTGTGTCAGTTCTTTGGTGTCAGCTTGGTGTGTCTGGGCCTTTAGAGTTCATTTTGGGTCAGGCCTCCTTTTTGGAATTGTATGGATGACTTGGCTATCTAGCCAAGTCATCCATACAATTCCACAAACAGCTGCACCTGAGTGACTCATCTGAGTCACTCAGGTGCAGCTGTTTTTTTTTGTATCAGTTCATGAAAAAAAGAATTGATAATGAAGATGATGCATTCAGATGAGCTAACAGTAGAAGCTGTGTCCATCCTGAGGATGGTCCCTCCTCCATGTTCCAGCCATCATGACACCCATCACAGTCAATCACATTGGTGTTGTTAAGCCTCTAGCATCCTATTAGAGGAGATTAGTTTATAAGAGTCTTACAATGACCATACAGGTCCTCCCCTTGTGTTTCCTCTTCATAGTCAGTTACTGCTGATGTTTTTGGAGTTTCTAAGTCCATATTATACATGGTTGTGCATCTTAAATGCTCTCAATCCTTTTCTGAATCGCAGTGAGGTTTCCTGCCAGAGCGGAGCAAGGTTACCTCCCCTGCCGGATTCCCCAGGCTGTATGGACTCATATACAGTACTCATGTAGTTAAAGCTCTTACACATGTCCTTCAATTATCAGACATTAAAGTCTTCTTTCAATTTCCATTAAACTCTACAAAAAGTGATCTGTAGCTTGATACTGGCCGCTGGTCAGAATGTGAATGTACTGTTTGATCAGCTGAATCAAAACACACTCTGTCAGCTGTGTGTAGACAGTCGGGAACCAATGAAAAGTATAATTGCATTTTAAGTTATAAACCACACAAACGGGTATTTAAAATGCATTAAAAGTTACGTTCATGCTTCAGAGATGGAAAATAGACCAGGGTTGCAGTCGAATTGTCCAAAAATCCGCTCCTATCGTCTTTTCCTATCCATTATTCCTTAACCTCTGTGTGAAACGTCACAGGGTTAAGGAACAGTGCATAAGAGAATTCGAAAGGGTTTAGGAAAAAAGACTTGCGGTGCTTTGAGAATCCGACTGCACTCACACTATCCAACGTATTTATGATGCGCCAGCTGACGTCATGAATGTGCGTCTGCTGCTGTGGGGAAACTACAGTTTTATATACAGCAGACTACATGGATGTATAATAAGAACGGCGGACTACTGTAAGCCCACCTAGATACTCTGCACCGTGCTCTTATGGTGTTTTATGCTTTATGAATGTGGACAACAGTATAACATATATTCTTCATGACCAAAGTTGGAATTGAAATAAAAAATCAAAATGAAACTTATGCTTGTCACCCTAGGTCTGTGGTTGACACACATTTAGGAGACGGATCACGTTCTGTTCAGTCGGATAATCTCCACATGTCTACCCTACTTTTATAATTGTCTAATCATAAATATATTGATTAGATTTATGATTACTTTTATCATTTTCTAATCCTAAATCTATCGATTAGATTTATGATTCGAAACTTCCGGTTCATTTCACTCAGTCAGGAAGGTTCCTAAGCTAAATGGACAATTCGACCACAACCTTGGCCTGTGAAGATAGTGGTGCAGGAAAGACACACTCATGCACACACACACAAAGAAATAAACAGACAGGTGGTTGGGTCAGAGTTGGTCACAGTGTCATTTGACTTGGTGTGTAGTAAAGCCAGATTCCATCAGATTTGGGAGAGGCCTGTTGGATATGTTTTACATCTTCTCTCCACTGCTTTTGTAGCTGCCCTAACCTGCAGGCCTCTTCCACCTCTGCTATTCAATATGTAATTTTCAGTTAAGCATTGCACTATTTAGTCCTCACAGACAGCAGCAGATTTGCTATCACAACTGGAAACCCCTCAAGAACATCAACATATGATGATTAGATTTGCTCTTTGAATGTATGAGAAGGCTGGACTGAACACCATGAATGTCAGCATCATAGAGCCCTGACACAATTGGTTGCTTATGCAAGATGGCGGTAAGATACATTCAAGATGGCGGCAGGTGAGTCAGGTGCAGTCACAGCTTTTCTTAATATTCGTATTACTTTTACATTTTTGAAGTCATGTTGGCGACCTGCTACAAAACAGATATGCACACAATGCAGATCTGTTGAGCCACCAAACAAACCAAACCCTTGGAACGCACTCTAGTGGTGTCTGTTATTTTCCAATCTCGCATTTTAGGTGGACATTTAAAAATACGAAGCATTCAATCTAAAAGTGACTGCGCCCATCATATTTACTGGGCTCTAATTCAGATTTCCTGGTTTATCTGAGACCTGGGTTGCGGTCGGATAATCCAAAAATCAGCTCCTATCGTCTAACCCTATCGTCTATTCCTTGACCTCTGAGTGAAACGTCACGGGGTTAAGGGATAGTGGATAGGAGAATTCAAAAGGACTTAGGAGAAGAGACTGCGGTACTTTAGAGAATCCGACTGCACTTTCACTATCCGACGTGTTTATGATGCGCCAGCGGACGTCATGAATGAGTGAGTGCGTCTGCTGCTGTGGGGAAACTATGGAAACCAGGGCTGGACTAGGACAGCAAATCGGCCCTGGCATTTAGACCCAGACCGGCCCAAATCCATAAAACAAACGAATAGTAGCGGTTCCTGACAAGAACAATAACTCAGTATAATTTAAAAAAACGCTATTACTATCCTTTTTACGTACCAGGGGCAAACTAAACTAATACATACCACAAGTATGTGTAACTATCAATCATTAGAAATTAGACCTTCAAACCCTCTCACAAAGCGAACAGTCACCGAGCACTAATAGGGGGGTCTGATGGTGGTGGAGGCGGGGAGTGAGCGGATCAACAGCTTGAGCAGCTGTCAACTCAACATTGTAAATAACCAACCAAAAACGATCACCGGTTCATCTTGTTTTTGGTGTGAGAATAGTTTGGGCAGCGTGAGATTGAGAGTGAAAGCGTGTGTCACACGCCAGATGCGTGAGAGTTGGCAACCCTGGTTTACCTGCTGCAGGTGGGGCCGAACCATTTATACAAGAGGGAGATAATAGCTGTACTTATTTTTTAATGAGCCACATTCCATGATGCACCAACTTCAGACTTCCTTACAGAGCCCCTCCTCCAACACACACGAACATGACCAATGAAGGCACAAGATAAGTTTGTGCACAGAAGGAAGGCTGACAGGCAGGTAGGCCAACCCAAGTTCCCATCAGCAAAAACACGTGGGTTTGCTATCCTGGCTCCAAAATGGTGGAATGAGCTCCCCATTGAGATCAGGACAGCAGAAAGCCTACACATCTTCCAGACTGAAAACTCATCTCTTTCGACTCCACTTCGAGCGATAGAATTACTAACAAAGCACTTATATACTAATAAAGGACTGGCTTATCTAAAGCCAGTTGAGTAGCACTTGAAATGTTTGGCTCTATGAAACCTGATGTACTTATATGATTCTGTTTTCTTCAAGGTTGTGTCTACCTGGTGGAACGCACTTATTGTAAGTCGCTTTGGATAAAAGCCTCAGCTAAATGCAATGTAATGTCTGGGGGGGTATGCCAACAACTTAAAGAAAGTTTTAAAAATAACCCCTTAAATGATGACTTCTAGTGAATTTAGGGGGGGGGGGGGGGGACCCTATAGTGCCCTGCCTCCACTTTCTATGACAACACAATAGAGATAGGACCAGATGAGTCTACAGGATGAGGCGACGGCATCTTTTCTTGGGCTTGTTTCTCTCACAGATTGACCCTCTGATATGACTCCCTGATAAACACTGCTATGCCATTGATTAGGTTGAAAAGTGTTCCACATTCGATGACAGTTTGGGTAATTTCAGCCAGGACAAGATTAAGAACATGAGCATAGCACCACACATGGACATGAGTGGGTGACTGGGAGGTCATCAGTGCAGAAAATCCTTTGTACCAGCCTTGCATATTGGATGCTCCATCTGTTGCATTACTTATACACATGCCCTTGTCCAGTTTCAGATGCTCTAAGACCTCTGAGAGCAAGTTCACAAAGTATTGTCCGGTGGATGCATGGCACTTCACTAAAGCCACAAGCCTCTCTTGCACGGTCTCATTGACATATTTTAAGATGACTGAACACTGATCCTGAGAAGTTATGTCTTGTGTTGTGTCCAGCTGAACAGAAAACATACCGGCCTTCTGGACATCACTGGAGATACTTTCTTTGATTAGACTACCAACAGTTTCTATTATGGAGTTAACAGTAGTTTTGGAGAGTAGGGTGATGAGAGACCCTCTACCTTTTGTTCCACTGGATTGGTGCAATTTCTTGCTCTTCTCTACGCAATCATCCAGATGCTCTTTTAAGCAGACATCATACTTTCCTAATAAAAGGATGAGCTCCAAAAAGTTACCGTGGTCCATGGTGTTGTCAGCTAGCATATATGCTCCCTCATTCTCCACCTGCCTGCACTTTCACCACATCCACCACACGCTCCAAAACCTGACATCTCTTTCGGACTTGTTCCCTATGAGCAGACATCTGACTGCCAACAAACATGCTTTCGATGTCTGCTTTAGAGCACCGTAAGAAAAAAGCTTCAGCACAGGTTGAATGTGTAATGCTCTTTTCGTGCTCCTCTGTACGCTGGTGTGCGTGCCTCCAATCTGACATTCCAGTTATAAATGTGCCAGTGTCAGTCCTCTTCCCAAATGCCAGACATACAAAACAAAACGGCATATGACGTCCCTTGCAATATGTAAGCCACTTTCTGCTGGTGCCATCTTTACAGGTGAATGAATACCTTCTGCACAACTGGATTTCTGGTATGTTGTTGTGGGTGCTGTTCTAAAAACATCTGTAACATAGATGGCTCGGGGCGGGCAAAGTAATCTATGTCCTCCTGCTCTTTGCTCTCCTCACTCTCGCTGACACTCCTCCTCTGGGGATGCTACCTGGCTCAACACAATGATACAGAATGAATGGATTCCCTGATAGAGGTCCATACAAATAGGCATTGACATAACAATACCACACAGTTAATGGTCAAAACTACATGTGTGCCTCAATTTATCTATTTCTATATTATTCGATTTTATTTATTTGGGTCTACAACAGATGATACAAATGTTTGTGTCAGTAAATGTGTAGGCGGGGGTGTTTGTGAAAATAACGGGGACAGAGCTGCTGTCAGACGATCAGCTGTGCGGCGTCATCACAAACGGACGTCGCTTCACGTGACGCTCCGGAGGAAAGGACGTCCCATTGCTCTTAAAACTCATTTCCCTGCTTCTCGTGGTTTCCTTGCGTCTCTCCACGCTTCCCTGGTGGGAGGGACTAGTCGCAGGGAAACGACGCAAGTGAGGGACGCAAGGAATCCATTTAACCAAAGTGAGAAGGGCCCTTGGTCTCTGTTACGCTTTGGTTGGCTTCCTAATTGGAGAAGCATGTTATTGTTTGTACCACATGCAGTTCGGGTTTACAGGAGAATATATGCAGTGAACGGGTTATATCTACGTGTAAACTGATCGTTTATTTTTGATGCTGGGTGGCTGAATAGGCCACACCCCCTGTAAACAAACATTGATTTGTGCCGCTAGAGATCTTTTTGTTGCTCAAAACTATGACTGACATAAGTGTAGTTTTATGAACGGTTTGTCAGCGCTAAAATAATAAAATGTACTTACCAGAATAAACCTTACCTTTGCTCTGCTGTCCGAAGGTCCGTCACTGAAAAGAGTCCCCGGGATAACAACACTAGGGTTGTGCATCTTCACTGGTCTCACGATTCGATTATCCTGTCTTCGATTCGATATCACGATGCATAACAATGCGTTGCATCCTCAATTTTCTATATTACTACACAATGTGCACATGGCTTCTTTTTCATTGATGAATACATGCAGTAAGACAAATATGAACTCCCTTTTTATTATTTAGAAAGTGCATCAGAAATCAATCAGTCATTGGGATATGTATTTTTTATAAATCCTCTGGAGCAGAGAGAGGAGCTGTGGATTATTGTTATTGATCAGTGCATCAGTGTTTCTTAGTGTCAAAAACACTAAACTCACAACTTCAAATGAAAGCGTTTAGTTTATTTAAAAACATTATAATCTTTTCTTTTTTTTTTCAAACACCTTGAATTTCAGGGGGGGCGCGGGGCTTATAAGAGGAAAAGATGCCTGTTTTATTTGCTATTATTTCCATCAGGAAATGTACAACCTAACCCTGGTCCACCCAGTAGTAGTAGTCAGATCACTACTCCTGCTGATTTTAAAGCTAGGTCTGGGTTGGCATTCATCCACTTGAATGCGTGTAGTCTTTTACCTAAACTAGATTTTGTCCGCATTTGGGCAAGCTCGACTGACGCTGACGTCATTGTTTTATCAGAAACATGGCTAAACAAATCTATTTTGGCCTCCGACATTGCCTTAAATGGTTATAATGTGTATCGTTCCGACCGGCCTAATAAAGGTGGTGGCGTTGCCATTTATGTTAAGAATAAGTTCAGTGTATCCACATTAGTTTCCAAATCTATCAGTAAGCATGTGAAGCTGACCGTTGAGCGGCCCAGACCAAGCAAGGAGGCAGAGGCAGAACATCCAAAAATATAACCCGACGTGGGCATTTATTAAAATAATGTGCACAAAGTTCACAGCCTCAATCCTGCTGTTCTCCTTGCACAGATCCTGCCGCCACCAGGATCTCACACACACTACCAGCCTCTCAATCAGACAGGGAACAGAGCCTAAATACACACACTCAAATCAGCACAACAAGACACAGGTGAGGGGGGAGGAGACAACACAGGACACCAGGAACACACAATCATCAGCCACAGACCTCAACTGTACTGTGCAATCACGCTAATAAAGTGCCATATTACCCGGCCTGAAGCCGTCAGTCCATAGTGACGCAAACCTTCGTCACATTTCCTTCCCCCTCTCCCCAGGAAGCACAGTGTCCCCACAGTCTCGGCTTCGGGACAACCAGTCAGCCACCCGGTCTCAACGCCGCCTCCTCCGCCACCTCCAGCGGGGCCAGCGGGGCCAGCGAAGCCGCTGTCAACCATGTCGTGACGCCACCCATCCGGAAGCTGTCCTGTCCTGTTGCAATGCGTTGGTCTGCCTCCAGCACGACCCAGGCTCTGTCGACTCCTCGTGGGTCCGGGTCCGCCTCCTCCTGCTTGTCTCTCATCTCCTGCTGCTTGTCTCTCGTCTCCTGCTGCCTCAACAGCCGTGGCCCCCTGGTCCGTTCCAGGCATAGCCACCCCCAGCCGCGGTTCCTCTCTTTGGTCCCTCTTCTTTCCTCTCGTAATTTTCACCTCCTTACTTGGTCAAATCCCACTTCTGACACCAATTGTGAAGCTGACCGTTGAGCGGCCCAGACCAAGCAAGGAGGCAGAGGCAGAACGTCCAAAAATATAACCCGACGTGGGCATTTATTAAAATAATGTGCACAAAGTTCACAGCCTCAATCCTGCTGTTCTCCTTGCACACATCCTGCCGCCACCAGGATCTCACACACACTACCAGCCTCTCAATCAGACAGGGAACAGAGCCTAAATACACACACTCAAATCAGCACAACAAGACACAGGTGTGGGGGGAGGAGACAACACAGGACACCAGGTGCACACAATCATCAGCCACAGACCTCAACTGTACTGTGCAATCACGCTAATAAAGTGCCATATTACCCGGCCTGAAGCCGTCAGTCCATAGTGACGCAAACCTTCGTCACAAAGCAATTCGAATTTTTAGCCTTAAATATAGAAGTGGCAAAGGGTCAACAGGTCATGGTGGTGGGCTGTTACAGACCCTCCTCAGCTGTCAAGGACTCCTTGTCTTCATTGGCAAATCTTTTATTGCAACTTGACTACAAGGAAATAGTGCTACTTGGAGATTTTAACTGGGACTGGTTAACTGCAGTGTCAGTATTAAAAACCTTTGTATCTCTTTGAATGTTACTCAGATTGTAGACAGTCCTACTCGCCCTAACATTAAGTCCCCTAATAAATCCTCCCTAATTGATCTCATTCTAACCAATGTTCCCTATAAATACTCATCTGTGGGCGTATTTGCTAATGATCTGAGTGATCACTGTGTTGTAGCCACAATTAGGGACACTAAGGTCCAAAAGGTTAAACCTCGTATTATCATCAAGAGAGACATAAAACATTTTGTGGAGCAGGGTTTTGTACATGACCTGTTTGGGTTTGATTGGGGAAAAATTGATCTGTGTGCTGATGTAGAAACTGCATGGTCTTATTTATATCTTGGTTTTATGGAGATCATTGATAGACATGCACCCCTGAGTACATTTAGAGTAAAGGGCCGAGACAATCCTTGGTTTTCTGCTTAACTGTCCAGTCTCCTGCATGAGAGAAACAAGGCCTGGGCAAAGGCTAGGAAATCAGGCTCAGAGGTAGAATGGCTGCGTTTTAGGCAGCTAAGGAATAGCTTCACATCTCAAATCAAAAGTGCTAAGTCTAAGTATTATCTGTCAGTTACCACAAAGAACCTGAATAATCCTAGAACATTTTGGAAAGCCATAACATCGTTATCCACCGGTGAGATCCGTAATGAGCTACCTCCTTGCCTTACCACAGCATCTGGCACTATATCGGACAGGGCCACTATGTTAAATTGTTTTAATGAGCATTTTGTGTCCTGTGGTTCTCTGTTTGATTCAGTTACTAACTCTGCTGCTGTGAACACCACAGTCTGTGACTCTGAAAAACGTGTTTTGGAAAACCCCTTCAGTTTTTCTCCTTTTTCTATTGAAGCCGTTCATGAAGCCTTCACCATGTTAGATCCTAAGAAACCTGCTGGTCTGGACAACGTAGAACCTTTCTTTTTAAAGATAGCTGCAGATTTTATTGAACCACCTCTTACTTCTCTTTTTAACCTCTCCCTCAGCACGAACACAATTCCAAAAATATGGAAGTCAGCTTATGTCCTGCCTCTACTAAAAGGTGGGGAGCAGGAGCAAGCCTTCCCAAATATTTTTGTCACTGCATCCTGGTAAAATAAAAATATAATGTATGTTTGTGTCTTTGACATTTGCGCTTCTATGCAGCCACCTGTGCCCTGTGCACTACGAAGCCAGTTCAACAGACCCTGGATATGTTTGAGTTATCTTAACTAACCCTAACAAACGAGATCTAGCTAAGCGGTCCTACGACGCTGGTTATCAACTCGGTAAATCAAGCTAGGGTTTCTCTCTCCAGCTGAGAGCGCATGTGAAAGGGGCGGGGTTAGCTACATTTGACCAATCACAAACAGGGACAAGTGTACTAACGGCACAGCGTCATACTTCATTAATGAAAAGTAAACTAATATTAGACAAATATGAACTTTAACCATCCATGACTTAAACATATAATCCAGGATTACAACAGTACAACAGTTTTATGATATCACTGCCCCATCGACACTAGTGGATCTGACTTTAATTACATTTGACTCGAGTGTTTCGTCAACGTAATGACACTGTAAGTGTTGCACGGCCAGATACGGCTTGAGAAGCTGACTCAGATAAGGAAATATTGTGATATTATATGATCGATGATCTGATTGAATGTGATATGAATGATAAGTGTGACACGTCGGAGTCTTCACTGCATACGGCAGTTTAAACTGTATTTCCTTTATCCTGTAATATGATTTGATAGTTTTAAACTCCACACACTGAGCTCTGATTGGTCAGCAGGCGGTGCTTTCAATGAGTTGATTTATTTTCTATAGACGCCAGAGCAGCATCAGGTAAAAAAAAGTTATTTAGCCTTCCCAAACATGAGCCTCACGCGCGCCTATGGTGGGGAGGCCACTTTATTAAATAATTATAGGCCCATCTCTAAATGATCAGTTCTGGCCAAGGTTCTTGAAAGCCTAGTGAGTGAACAGGTAAAGGTGTTTTTTGTAAAAATTACATCCTATGTAAACATCAGTCAGGCTTCAGAAAGCAACATTGCACCATCACTGCGACAATGAAAGTGGTCAATGATATTGCTAATATCAGGGTTCGTACGGTCATTGAAAACCTGGAAAAGTCATGGAAATTCAAAATGCAAATTCCAGGCCCTGGAAAAGTTATGGAAAACAATATTTTTCCCAAAGTTTTGGAAAAGTCATGGAAATGTAACTAAAGTTGCATCAAATATAATTTACATTTTATCTAATCGCCGAAATAATCTGCGGTCGCGGGCTGTTATTATGTGCCATGATATGCATGGTGTTATTTTTTAATATATGAAGCGCGAGCTGTGTACTCGAGACTCTTCCTGCCTGTCGGCTGAACTCTGCTGCTCCGGGATGAGGGTCATCTACATTATCTACGATGCGTTCGTTAACTGTGCGGAGTCACTGTGGCACAGACTGAGCCGTTGGTGAACAGCTGTTAGAACGGGCCGTTCAGGTGTTCAGAGCAGAGCGTGATGTGAACTGAAAAGTTTTTCTGTCGCAATATCATTTAAGGAATCGTTGAGCTAGCTAGCTAGCTAGCTAGCATACATTGTCACTATCTGCTAACGTTAGCTTTAGCCTTCGTTTTCTAATAGTTTTTTTCATAGGCTATAAACAGAGGTGGTATAAGTAGATATTTACTAGAATAAAAGTAGAAGTACTCAGATCTTGTACTTTAGTAGAAGTACTCAGATCTTGTACTTAATACAAGTAGAAGTACTCAGGTCTTGTACTTGAGTAAAAGTAGAAGTACTCAGATCTTGTACTTAATAAAAGTATAGTAGCAGAGTGTAGGAATACTCTGTTACAGTAAAAGTCCTGCATTCAAAATGTTCCTCAAGTAAAAGTAGAAAAGTATTCTCATCAAAATATAGTGAAAGTAGCGACAGTAAAAGTAGTCGTTGTGCAGATTGGTCCATTTCAGAATAATATGATATGTTTTATAATGATTGATCATGAAAGTGTTCTCAAAGCTGGTGAAGGTGCAGCTAGTCTGAATGACTTTGTATACTTCAGGGTAGCTTGTGGATTTACTCCAGGTGGAACTAAAGTCTGGTTTAACACTTGATTATATTTCACATCATTCATCCACATCTGTGAAGTAACTAAAGGTATTAAATACATGTAGTGGAGGAAAAGTACACAATTTACCTCTGAACTGTAGAGGAGAAGAAGAACAAAGTAGCAAAACATTGAAATACTTAAATAAATTACAAGTATCTCAAAATTGTACCCAAGTATAGTACTTGTTGAGTTTATGAACTTAGTTACTTTACACCAGTGGTTATAAAGATAGAAAGACTAAGCCTTGAACAGAGGCATGCAAATACATTTTCAAAATGCTCAACAGTCCTGCCAAAATTATAAATAAATGCTTTAATATATTTATATTAGATGTGACTCTTTGGCGTTTCTGTTATTATTGACACTGCTGCTTTAGTTGTTCTGACTGCTAAAATCCTCTTTTATCCCTAAACCGATATTCCGTGGGGTCGGGGGGCCCGGATCCTTGTCACCTTTTTCATACCTGATGAGTTTGCATCCCTGACTACAGTTGCTTTAGCGTGTAGAAGCTAGTAAGCCTACTATTTGATTTGTTTTAGATAGGCACTACATGTTTCATATGCAGACCTTATTTTCCTGTTCCATGTTAAAATAAACCATTTTCAGTGGTCATTTTTTTTTGGTCATGGAAAATTAGGTAAAGGTCATTGAGAAGTCATGGAAAATCATTGGTGGAAAAAGTGTATGAACCCTGTAATATCTTAGAAAAAAAACAGAGTTGTGCAGCTCTGTTTATTGATCTTTCCAAAGCGTTCGATACCGTCGATCATCATATTCTGAAGCAGAGGCTAGCCAGTATAGGCATATCCAGCCATGCAGTGGGGTGGTTTGTGAACTACCTCTCTGAAAGGTCCCAATGTGTTCATTTTGATGGGCTGTCTTCTGAGTGGTTGAACATTGCTAATGGTGTTCCTCAAGGTTCTGTTTTAGGTCCACTTTTATTCTCCATCTACATCAATAGTTTAGGTGAAAATGTGAATGAAGCAACTTTACATTTTTATGCGGACGATACCGTGATGTATTGTGCAGGTCCCTCCATTAAGGAGGCTGGTGTTAAATTACAGGCTGTTTTTAACATTATTCTGTTTATAACATTAAGCTTCTTTTAAATGTTGATAAAATTAAGGTAAAAAAAGCACCGGAGACCACTTTTGATATTGTTACTACGCAAGGAAAAGTAATTGAAGTGGTTGTCTGTTATAAATACCTTGGTATCTGGCTTGTTTCCCTCTCTTTTAAACTTCAGGTCAATAATCTGCTTAGAAAGCTGAGGGTTAAGCTAGTTTGCTTTTTCAGAAACAAGTCCTGTTTCTCACTTGAGGCCAGGAAAAGGCTAGTCACTGTGACCTTTTTACCTGTGCTGGACTATGGTGATCTGGTCTATATGAATGCACCTGCCCATTACCTAATGAAGTTAGATGCCGCCTATCACAGTGCTCTGAGATTTGTTACTAACTGTAAAGTACTTACTCATCACTGTACCCTGTAATAAATAAATAAGTGGTCCGAAAAAGTTAATGACAAAAATAATACACATAACCTTCCTCAGGCAGTGTGTTTGTACCGGGGACAGGAGACACCCCCATGATGAGAAACTGTAAGAAATGATCGGGGAATCCCTCCGGAGTGGAGTCATGACGACTGGATCTGAATTATGTTTTTTGTATTTGGTGGTTTGTGTCCCAGCTGTCGATCAGCAACTATATATCCATAATCCACCAGTTAAAGGAAATACAACTAATTAGGGATGCACGATATTGGTTTTTTGAAACCGATAACTTCCTGCTTCTCAAGACCGATACCGATAACCGATAATAATATAGTATATATATATATATATATATATATTAAATGTACCTGTAGTTTTTGCACACCTGGTGGTAAAAAAAAAACTAGTAGTGAGCAAATGACATGAGCATTACTACTTTGAACAAAACAAAGCCAAGAACAGTGACCATATTTATTTTCCCAAATAAAGTTCTTGCCTTTTTCAAAAGCCTCGTCGATAGGTAAAAGCCCGGTGCCTTTGCAGCTGGCTTTGGATTCGCCACTAGTTTAGCAGCGCAGGCGTCTTCGTACGCTTTTAACACACCATCGTAGCGATGGCGATGTTTCAGGTCACTAATCAGGTTGGAAGTATTATAGCTCGTTGCCTTTTTCCCTCCTCGTGGAACTTCTGCATTTGTTAATACAAATAGCAAGCGAACTATCTAACTTTGAAATAGTCCCATACTACCGGCGACATGTTTGTTTACTGTCCTGGCTTCACGGCCGCACACCATTTACGTCACAGCCAGGCATGAGTTAGGGAGCGCTGGATTTGTGAAAAACTCCCCTCTTCCTAAACCACTAATACCACAGTACTGGCAAAACGGGAGGAGCCGAGTGAAAAACAAGCGCCCCTCATCCCAATCCACCCACACCGCAGTATGTTTTTCTTTTTTTTTACCCTAAAAATATATTGTATATTATCGGGGCTATTAATACTTTTATCGGGTTTATCGGGATGACGTCATAATTCCTAATATCGGACCGATAATTATCGTGCACCACTACAACTAATGTGTTGTGTTATATTAGCTGTACAATTTACCACATATGGTGTTCTTAGTTTCCATACCTCCTGTGTTTTACGAGCGACTTATCAAGTCTTGGCAAACGGCATAAAACACGATTAAACGTGATAGTGTGGTGACATGTTTCATCGGCTCTACAATAGTATATAAAACCATGCTCGAAATCTACAACCTATAGAAATGCAAAACGGCGTCAGTTTAGACGTAATTCTGTCCTCCTGCTTACCGCATTATTTATGAGAAAACCTTTCATAACATTAACACAACATATTCGAGGTGGTTTTAAATAACATATCCGTATTTATTTATTTCTCCAAGTTATGTTTTTGTGTGCACTGAGGAGTCGCAAACAGGCGTTTGTTTAATCATTTTAAGAAAGGCTTTAATCAATGTTTGAAAATGAATTCTTCATATATGATAAATGAGAGGTAACATTTTGTTTATGGTATTATTTCCACATATTTCTCTCCATTCTTCCTTCTGCCAACGGTGTCGCAGTTTCTCGTCTCTCCCGTGTTTGTGCTTAGTGCGTACACATGGGTTAGAGTTTGCGTGGAGGACCGCACATTTTCCCGTCAAGTTAGTATTTTATAAATCGCAAACATTGCGTAGAAACTGGCGGACGCCATTTTTTGAGCGTATATCCCTTTTATAAATGAGGCCCCAGGGCTTGATGGTATACCGCCAGAGATATATTTGATCTTTTGGTACCTACTTGGCCCATTACTCCTCAGTATGATCAGTTTTTCAGTAGATGAGGGTACTTTTTCTAGGGATGTGAATGTTGCAGTAATCTCCTTACTTCTTAAGAAGGGTAAAGATCCAGCAGAATGTGGTAACTATAGGTCCCTTAGTCTGCTGAATGCTGATGTAAAAAAAATGTACGCCAAGGTACTCTCTCACAGTCTGCAATCTCATATTTCGTCCCTTGTACACTGCGACCAGACTAGTTTAATCAAATCACGCCTAGCGTCTGATAATATCCGTGATGTGATTAATGCTACACTAGATATTAAAGCTCCGGTAGCCGTTTTATCACTTGATGCAATGAAGGCGTTCGAGAGCCTTGAATGGCCCTTCTTGTGGTCTGTTTTGGAGGTTATGGGCTTTGGGGTGGGCTTTATAAATATTGTTGTTCACCTCTCAAGTTGATGGTATGAAAATAGTCATTTCAAGATTTCAATATTTCAAGGGTTAATATCATATGCACATAAGCTACAGTGTAGAAAAGACAATCTCATGTCCCGAGCTCCTCTAACAATGCAACATAGTTATATAAGACATATACAAATAAAAACTAGTACAAGAAAAAGTCTATACGTACATAGAATAGGATATAAACAAGAAAATAATGTAAAATGTAATATTGTACAGTAAGATGAAATTAAATACCGTTTATTAGTGATATCTATTTAGATAAATAAATTGTAAGATGACAACAGATGAATGCTTATGGAGGCACTTTACAGAGCTCAGGAGTTTAGCATTGTTATGGCCTGTGGGATGAAACCGTTTCTGAGTCTGGTGCCAGACGGCAGCAGACAGAATAGTTTGTGGCTGGGGTGATGGGGGTCTTTTATAATCCTGAGGACTTTCTTCCTGAGCCACTGGGAGTAAAGGTCCTCCATGGATGGCAGCTCTGTCGTGGTGATGTTCTGTGCAGTTTTCACCACCCTCTGTAAAGCCTGATTGAGGGCGGTGCAGCTGCCGTACCGGGGGCCCTTCTCACTTTGATTAAATGGATTCCTTGCGTCCCTCACTTGCGTCGTTTCCCTGCGACTAGTCCCTCCCACCAGGAAAGCGTGGAGAGACGCAAGGAAACCACGAGAAGCAGGGAAATTAGTTTTAAGAGCAATGGGACGTCCTTTCCTCCGGAGCGTCACGTGAAGCGACGTCCGTTTGTGATGACGCCGCACAGCTGATCGTCTGACAGCAGCTCTGTCCCCGTTATTTTCACAAACACCCCCGCCACACATTTACTGACACAAACATTTGTATCATCTGTTGTAGACCCAAATAAATAAAATAAAATAAGAACTCATTCTCAAAAAAGATAAACGCCATTCTTAAAATGTATAAACGAAAAAAGCGATCATGTTTCAAATGTTTCCAATAAATGAATAAAATGATTTTTGACCACTTTGTTGTTCAGATATGTATCACATATTTGTAACTAAATGAAACATTAATTGAAACCAAATACGGTATAAACTGAGGAGTGACTCTCGTGAGGTTCATGTATTTTCTTCACTCCGCTGGGAAACTGCTCTCATGTCAAGAAGCATCAGATCAGTGCATGCGCTGCATCGTCCAATCAGTGAGCGATACACAGTAAGGGGGCGTGGCGAGTGTCTGAGGATTTCATCGAAGGATGGTCTGGTGGTTCCTCGGTTATAGCTCCTCCGTTATCGCTCCTCGCTCCTCGGGCAAAAATAAGGCCATTGGGACGCTACTCAAGATGGCGCAGACAAATCAACTTCCGTTGAGACCGAGACCGAGGAGCGAGGAAATGAAAAATAAGAGAAGTGAGAAGGCCGTGATGCAGCCAGTCAGGATCCTCTCTATGGTGCACCTGTAGAAGGTCAGGATCCTCTCTATGGTGCACCTGTAGAAGGTCAGGATCCTCTCTATGGTGCACCTGTAGAAGGTCAGGATCCTCTCTATGGTGCACCTGTAGAAGGTCAGGATCCTCTCTATGGTGCACCTGTAGAAGGTCAGGATGCTCTCTATGGTGCACCTGTAGAAGGTCAGGATCCTCTCTATGGTGCACCTGTAGAAGGTCAGGATGCTCTCTAAAGACCGAGTCAAATCACGAGTCTTTATAGACAAATGCTTGTTTGTAGTCTGATCTGTTAGCCAAGTCATACGTTTGGGAACTCCAACAGCATGTGATCCTCCAACAGCACAGATTGATTTGACCAAAAGGGGCTCACTTTACATGGATCTTATTTCCAACAGATTGTCTGTCTTCCTGTGGATGTTGCAGTGCTAGCCACTGTGGTCACTGAATCCGGGTGTTGCAGGGATAGAATCAAAATCAGTGTTAGACTGTGAAGCGTGCATGGTTTGAGATGCAACATGTAAGTGAGTCTGTCCTCAGTCATTGAAAGCCTTTCTTTCTCTGAAAAATTGGGGAATGAATATGATTGTCATGGGAAAAGTGGATTGTTTTCAGAGGGAAGGAGCAACAAATAGACTGATTGAAATTAAATGAATTGTCATTTTTAGGAAATGTTTCTCAGACCAGAGCTACAGCATGTGCTGGTGCCTCTAAATACACCTATTAATCCATGTGGAATGGTGTGTTAGACTGGGCTACTGTGGCTCAGACTTCAATAAAACCTTATGCTGCACGTCCTTCAAAGCTCAGACTAGAAACATGTGGCTCCAGCTCTCAGGCCAGTCTGGGAAATAGTTGGGGCCTGATGGAAAAGTACTGTGTATTTCTCTGTCTCTATTAATTAATGAATTAACCTCTTAAGCACTGGGCCTATTTTTCAGGCCTCAGGCTCGAAAATGACTTGCCCAGAATTAAGGATGTTCCGATCGATCGGTCACCGATGGAGATCGGCCGATACTCACTCTCTACCGATCGATCGGTGCTCTCTAAACATGCCGATCGCGAGAGCCGATCACATGACGTAAAATACATGACACTTTTCTCTGTGTGCGGCAAAACAAGCTCGCCAAAATGGCTTCACTGGTCTGGCAGTATTTTAAGGTGTCCGAAAAAGACAGTAAAATAGCGGTATGCAACGTGTGTGAAGCAGAAATCCTGCAGCTCCGCCCGCCGGACCGGTGAGCGGAGCGAAACACACAAGAGTTAGACCTAACACACTTAGCTATTTTATCTACCTCTGGAACAAGCTACACTAGTTATACATATATTTATTCTTCACTGTCGGGTCACTCATTACTGGATCAGTGAGCTGCATGAGACGATACTGACGGCTGTCAGGAGGGAGAGAGAGGGGGACAGAGAGGGGGAGAGGGAGTGGGAGAGAGATTTAAAGTGATGTTTAAATCTTCCATTTAGGCCCCGCCCACTCGATCGGATCGGCGATCGGTATCGGCCGATACTGATTCCGGCGATTGCCCCCAAAATTGGCGATCGGAGCAACCCTACCCAGAATGAATGAGTATATCTTCATAACGAAAAGGGGTATATGAATAATCTTGTTATCAAAGCAATGATACACCTGTGAGTTGGCTGTAGAAATGTCAGAATCAATATAGATGTTGCTGTGTCAGTCAATTCAGATTGAACATAGTAAAATAAATTAAATTCTAATCTCCGCCTAAAAACACCCACATTATTTATAGTGAAAACCACCAATGATGGAATAGTAGCCCAGAACCTTTAGGGATCCAAGCCACAATACATCATAAGTACCCTGTGTCAGGATATATGCTAATTTAGTGAAACTTGACATTTTTTAGAGAGGTTTAGCACAGGCAGGTCCAGGCGGACTCACCTTTGGCTACATTTGGTTACTATCAGTGCCATTTGACCTTTCTCAGATACCACACTGTAAAACTCATTTTATTTAATTGAAATATCACTATAGGTATTCATTCCATCCAAATATAACTGTATTTGACTTTTTTGGAAAATTCACCCTGACCTCTATACCTTTTTCGCCACAAAGCGTAATGTTGCGGGAGCTGCCAGTAAGACCTATACACTACGCGAGGCCGTATCTCTGGAACCCATTGGTCATATTGGGTGATTGACTCTTTGTAACCGTTAGAGCCAATAGAATCGAGAGGCAGTTCATAAATCCATGTAAACATTACCATTGGTCAGTTAGAATGACTCGTACACAGCATGCTCTAAACCAGACGCCCCGACCTGCTCAACAATATACTCAGTTTACTGCCGGTACTGGGGGCAATCGGGCTCAAGAGGTTAATTAGCTTTTTGGCATGAACAAAAACATGTAAAACAACATACATAAGAATTTGCATTTACAATTTACCAGTGACGAGCCGTGACTTTTATACCTTAATTTAACCCTTCACATTCAAACTGAACAGGCAGATTCCAAGGATTTATTTCTTTGGAAATGTTATTTTAAATACAATTAAATCAAGTTATTTTGGTAAAACTAATGAAAAATATAACTGAAAAACATTTTAAAGATTTTTTTTTTTTTTTAATGTTTTAAAATATTATTTTGGAGAATATCTGAGGCCTAGAGGGCCCTGACGGCTTGCCACTGCAATTTACTTATTACAGTTACGATTGTAGCATAGTGTTCAAATGGCTTATTTCAATAATTAGGTTTTTTCTTCAGTGAGTTCAGTTGGTGACAGTCTATCTGTCAATCAATCATAGTCAATCATAGTTGGTAGCTCCGATAGCTTCATGGAGTAATGGCAGCTAACAACCAAGGGCTAAAGGGAAGGCCTAACAGGCAAATTCCTCCTGACAAAGCTCCATTATGGCAGCACTTGTGATCAGCTGGTGGCTGACCTGTTGGTTCGCTGGAAGTTGCTCAGTGTTCTCCCAGGTTATGAGTGATTGTCCTCCGCTGCGGCAGTTACTCCACAGTGCCTGTCAGAGTGAGGCATGACTTGGACTGTTCGTGGCTGATGTCATCGACTGAACCAAGACCTGCTAATGGTGAAGTTTCATCTCTCCGCCTCTACATTTGGCGGCTGATGGGTGGGCTTAGCTGAGCAGCTTAGGTATCCCAGCCACATTGGTTCTACTGAAACACACAACCCTCACCCAGGGCGTATGGGAGGCTCTGGGTGTGTTCACTTGTTGGTATAAGGACAATGCTATCATCCTGTGTCCTTGCCTCCAACAGAATAAGCTGTAATGGTAGCTGGTAGGGAGGGGCCACATACTGCTCAGAGAGAGAGGGTAACAGTGGAACTGTTAAAAAGAGTGAATATTCACACTACATATTGAAAGGCCAGCTTGTTTCAGTCATTTAGCTCATCTCAGTAACACAGGAGGAAGTGTCATTGAGAGCAGATGACGTGTTTGCACATGTTGAGCAGATAAACAGCCAGATATTTGAACAGTAGGGGTTGCTTATAATGTACTGTGGCTCTGAGAACAATACGGGTTTCTTCATCTTGAGCTTTGGCAAAGGCATTCCCTGGCACAGCACAAGCTTTCTCCAACAACAATATTCCATTAGCTCCTTACAGTCACAGAGTGAGCTGACTGTTTGTGTGCTCTGAACTCACTGGGCAGGTTACATGAGGGGGTAGATAAAGCTTATTATGAAAAATCCCAATGATCCCTTAACATGGCCTCATGTTTAGTTTCCACGTAAATCCAGTTTATTTAGTAGTCAAACTAATTGCTGTTCATTCCTGGCATCATCATTTATTACCATTGTGTCTTGAGCAATATCATGCTTACATGTAAATGTATCTGTGGTTAAGTGCAAAAATAAAAAAGCTTACCCATATTTGAGTGCCTTTTGAATATGCACTTTTCTTTTACAAATGTCCATAGAAACTGCGGAAAGCACCTCCTGTGTGAGAGAAGTGGCAGAAGCATGCAGGCCCTGGGTCTGTGTTGCCACAGGGCAAAGTAGATCCCCGGATTTCATCATTGTTTATTGTCTTTATTAGGAAATACTCTCCCTGAAATAATAAAACTTGGTAGGGGGAAAAGTAATTGTATTGTTTTTTTTAATGCAGTAACAAGGCTTTGGTTGTTATTGCCTAGGTCTTGCTCAAATTTTCTTCTTACAAATGTACATGCAAAAAAAGGTTTCAAATCAAAGTTTTACTACATTATTTGTCAGTAAACTTGATCAACACATCTCACTAATTTCCCTTCCTTTATTTGTGGTCTGTTCTCACACTCGTAGGAAGTCCCTGTTGTACTGGAGTGGGTATGCTTTGGTCTTTAACCAGTTTTTTGTATACCTAACAATTGTTATGCAAAGCAAAATAAGCATAGATACGAACAGGAAAACCCCTCTGCATGCTGTGCCTTCAAATGTGTGCTCAATGGAGAACTGAATTATCGGAGTCCTGCGCATGTAGGCAAGATTAGCATTATAAAATGCAGAATTTCACTGTTCAAGTGAAGTGTCATGTGATAGACATTTTCCCCCTGAATTGTCAAGGCCCTGACTGATAAGACCCAATCTGTCCTTCCAATGGAAAAGCAAAAACAGCATTTGCAAACATGGTGACTTTAAACGTTCTTAAAGTCCATTGGTGTGGAAGCTAGGCGTAAACGTAGCAAGAGTTTTGAGTTTTAAACTAAGATGTGGATTGTAGCTTGTAGATGTAGCTAACCTTGCAGTCCATCTGAACACAAGAGGCCTGTTTGCATGTGTTTTTGAGATTGAGTTGCCAGTTCATACAGGGCTGTGGCGCAGTTGGCTATTGCGATCAACAGATCAGGGGCGCTGGGAAACCGTCTTGACTCCCACTGCAGTCAACGTGGGAGTCTCATTTGCTCCTGTGGGTATTGTCCACAGTACTGATGTATTACATTTCTGGTATATGTAATATGCAATGTAAAGCGCTTTGAGCACTTGGAAAAGCGCTAAATAAATATAATTTATTATTATTATACAATACGAACTCATTGTCCTTTGAGTTCACTGGCCACGACTTAACATTTCTGCATGAACCAAAGTGGATCTGGCTTGATCAGCTTTAGTTTTTGTGGGGGCAGGGTAGTTGGTAGATTCACACTGTGTCAGAGGTGACATCTGGACTTCAAGCCATTACTATTAGCATACAGATGTTGCCCCCGTTACCTGGGGGTGGGACAGCCATGCTGTCTTAGTGATCAAACAGGTACAGGGTTGTAATTAGTACCCCAGTTCCCCCCTGGACAGGCCACAGGGCTTGGGGGACGGACTGATTGTTCTATGTAATGCTTGAGCTCCAAAAAGAGCCACCTCGCTGCCTTGCAGTTTGAAGTCGTTACCTCCTCTGCAGGTGGACGCAGGAGATGTATGGTGTTCTTTGCACCTCAGGGCACAGGAACGCCTCTGTTTGGAGAAACACATGTCACTCAGCCTCAGCTTGACCTCAGTTGTAAATGGAATACATGTCTACAGCGTTATTGGAACATTATTAGTTGCAGTTCTATATAAGTTTTAGGTCTACATTAAATGTGACAGAATGGAATTCATATTCTAGAAAGCGGTATAGATTCTCAGTTATTCTTTATATATCATTTTATTTTTTGCCTCTTGATGCTGAGCACACATTTCTGTGGTGTTTTTACACCACACTGTGCATATAAGTGGAACAGTGGGGGGAGGGGGTTTGCAATCATTAGCTCATAAAATATATAAAATAATATATCAACTCTAGGTATCCTAATTTTGAAATGTATGTTTCTGTCTGCCACACAGAGGCCCTGCTCATTTGGATGTGCTGGTCCATGTACATCCTTACCTGGTTTACACACACTGATAAGAGCTCATGGCGCTCTACTTCAAAGGGAGACTTTCTTTTTGGAGAAGAGGGTTGTTTAGGGCAGGGACTGAGGGGCAGATTATAGGGTTGAATATACATATTCACTTTCAGATGTGGAGTGTGTGTGTCGAAATACTTGTCTCTGAACTTTCCTACACCCAGTTCCTGCTGTTCCTCCAGTTTCCTTGGGCGGCACTCACTAAATGGTAGCTCAATAGACCACCATGACTCCACAAGTATGTTGCTTCCAACCACAGTTATAATTATCTTCAACAACAAAAAATAGACCAATATTGAGTAGTTTTTCCTCTTGCTTTTCTGGAAGGTTTTCATTTTGGCTTTTGCCTTGATGTTAGAAAGCAGTTGATGCTGTGAAGCCGCCCATGGTGTGCCTGTCTCTAAGCAAACAGGTAGTAAGGCTGCAGCTGTAACAGTAAGTATTGTAGTGGGGAGTAACCACAGTGTTTCAGCAGCTTATGTGGGGTCACACTTTGAATTGAATTGTATTCATATTATATTTGCAGGGTTGAATTAACCAGTTATTCCATTTGATTGCTGATGAATTCAGTCTTTGTCCAAAACCTTTAAAAAGGAAAAGGA